>NW_020825042.1:0-34831 GCF_003285875.2 Drosophila novamexicana | reverse complement strand
TTTATGGAATAACACTGTGCCTTGCCGGCATAAGTAAATTATGATAAACTAGAAAGATTACTGACGCTAATGGAATATATTACTCAATTAGTAAATGCATCAAACATAGTTGTTGGTTGCATTTGGAAAAAATGTCGGCATTATAGAATATGTGTCATCAAACCTACATAGGGAGTGGTGTCGCTCAAGGCATGTCAGATAAAAAAGTTTTGCCTTGCCGTCATAAGTTAATTATTTTAAACTAAAAAGATTACTGATGCCATTAGAATCTATCACTTAATTAGTACATGAATCAGACATAGTTGTTGGTTGCATTCGGAAAAAATGTCGACATTATAGAATATGTGTCATTAAACCTATATAAAAAGTTTCTATATGGCATATCACTGTGTGTGTGTGCATAAGTCAATTATGTTAAACTAAAAGGATTACTGACGCTAATGGAATCTATTAATCAATTAGTACATGAATCAAACATAGTTGTTGGTTGCATTTGGAAAAAATGTCGGCATTATAGAATATGTGTCATCAAACCTACATAGGGAGTGGTGTCGCTCAAGGCATGTCAGATAAAAAAGTTTTGCCTTGCCGTCATAAGTCAATTATGTTAAACTAAAAGGATTACTGACGCTAATGGAATCTATTACTCAATTAGTACATGCAACAAATATAGTGATTGGTTGCATTTGGAAAAAATGTCGGCATTATAGAATATGTGACATCAAACCTACATAGAGAGTGGTGTCGCTCAAGGCATGTCCGATAAAAAGTTTTGCCTTTGCCGTCATAAGTTAATTATATTTAACTAAAAAGATTACTGAAGCCATTTGTATGTATTACTAAATTAGTACATGAAACATATAAGGTGGTTGGTAGCATTCGAAAAATGTCGACATTATAGAATATGTGTCATAAAACCTATAAAAAATGTTTTTATATGGAATAACACTGTGCCTTGCCGGCATAAGTAAATTATGTTAAACTAGAAAGATTACTGACGCTAATGGAATCTATTACTCAATTAGTAAATGCATCAAACATAGTTGTTGGTTGCATTTGGAAAAAATGTCGGCATTATAGAATATGTGTCATCAAACCTACATAGGGAGTGGTGTCGCTTAAGGCATGTCAGATAAAAAAATTTTGCCTTGCTGTCATAAGTCAATTATGTTAAACTAAAAGGATTACTGACGCTAATGGAATCTATTACTTAATTAGTACATGCAACACATATAATGGTTGGTTGAATTTGGAAAAAATGTCGGCATTATAGAATGTGTGTCATCAAACCTAAATAGGGAGTGGTGTCGCTCAAGGCATGTCACATAAAAAAGTTTTGCTTTGCCGTCATAAGTTAATTATTTTTAACTCAAAAGATTACTGATGCCATTAGAATGTATTACTTAATTAGTACATGAAACAAATAAGGTGGTTGGTAGCATTCGGAAAAAATGTCGACATTATAGAATATGTGTCATAAAACCAATATAAAAAGTTTCTATACGGCATAACACTGTGTGGTTTTGCCTTGCCGGCATAAGTCAATTATGTTAAGCTAATAAGATTACTGACGCTAATGGAATCTATCTCTTAAATAGTACATGAAACATATATAGTGGTTGGTTGCATTTGGAAAAAATGTCGGCATTATAGAATATGTGTCATTAAACCGACATAGGGAGTGGTGTCGCTCAAGGCATGTCAGATAAAAAAGTTTTGCCTTGCCGTCATGAGTCAATTATGTTTAACTAAAAAGATTACTGAAACTAATAGAATGTATTACTAAATTAGTACATGAAACAAATAAGGTGGTTGGTAGCATTCGGAAAAAATGTCGACATTATAGAATATGTGTCAAAAAACCAATATAAAAAGTTTCTATATGGCAACTAAAAGGATTACTGACGCTAATGGAATCTATTACTTAATTAGTATATGCAACAAATATAGTGGTTGGTTGCATTTGGAAAAAATGTCGGCATTATAGAATATGTGACATCAAACCTACATAGGGAGTGGTGTCGCTCAAGGCATGTCAGATAAAAAAGTTTTGCCTTTACCGTCATAAGTTAATTATATTTAACTAAAAAGATTACTGAAGCCATTTGTATGTATTACTAAATTAGTACATGAAACAGATAAGGTGGTTGGTAGCATTCGAAAAATTTCGACACTATAGAATATGTGTCATAAAACCTATATAAAATGTGTCTATATGGAATAACACTGTACCTTGCCGGCATAAGTAAATTATGTTAAACTAGAAAGATTACTGACGCTAATGGAATCTATTACTCAATTAGTAAATGCATCAAACATAGTTGTTGGTTGCATTTGGAAAAAATGTCGGCATTATAGAATATGTGTCATCAAACCTACATAGGGAGTGGTGTCGCTCAAGGCATGTCAGATAAAAAAGTTTTGCCTTGCCGTCATAAGTCAATTATGTTAAACTAAAAGGATTACTGACGCTAATGGAATCTATTACTCAAATAGTATATGAATCAAACATAGTTGTTGGTTGCATTTGAAAAAAATGACGGCATTATAGAATATGTGTCATTAAACCTACATTTTTTTTTTTCCCCTTTTTTTATTGATTTAATACTATCCTTCGTGGACAACCATTAAATTGTATAATTATAAACTTAGCTTATGTGTATTTCATGTATTGAACTTAGTATAGCTGTTGTTCTTAGAGAGAGTTAAATGGCTATATTATTCCATGACAGAAGGTCAAATGGCTATATTGTCCCATGGGAGATCCAGTGGGTGGGCTCTGCAGAGTCTTCTCCTTTGTTGTCTGTTGTCTAGCAGACAAATGGTTAGTATGTTTGGATGGTTGTGTAATCGATTGATATATCGTCTGCTGCTTTTGGTAATCTCGTCTTTTACCCAGGGGAACTTGAGAACATCGATGATGGTGGCGTTATCATGATATATATATGTGCATTTGTAGCGATGCGTAATGATTTGTTTTCGAATGTTTGGATGATCCGGATATTGGACCTGCTGGCTGTACCCCAGAGCTGGATTCCATAGGTCCAGATTGGTCTGATGATCGCCTTGTAGGTCAGAATCTTGGAGGAGGTGGAAAGCCTTGATCTCCTGCCCATAAGCCAGTAGTAGGCTTTTAGTCGCTGCTCACACTGGTTTCGCTTTTTTATTAGGCGTGCTCTCCAGGTGAGTTTCCTGTCTAGCGTTATTCCCAGATATTTAGGATTGGTTTCTTCTGGTATGGTGACTCCGTCTAGTTGAACTCAGATAAAAAGTTTTTCCTTTGCCGTCATAAGTTAATTATATTTAACTAAAAAGATTACTGAAGCCATTTGGATGTATTACTAAATTAGTACATGAAACATATAAGGTGGTTGGTAGCATTCGAAAAATGTCGACATTATAGAATATGTGTCATAAAACCTATATAAAATGTTTCTATATGGAATAACACTGTGCATTGCCGGCATAAGTAAATTATGTTAAACTAGAAAGATTACCGACGCTAATGGAATCTATTACTCAATTAGTAAATGCATCAAACATAGTTGTTGGTTGCAGTTGGAAAAAATGTCGGCATTATAGAATATGTGTCATCAAACCTACATAGGGAGTGGTGTCGCTCAAGGCATGTCAGATAAAAAAGTTTTGCTTTGTTAATTATTTTTAACTAAAAAGATTACTGAAACTAATAGAATGTATTACTTAATTAGTACATGAAACAAATAAGGTGGTTGGTAACATTCGGAAAAAATGTCGACATTATAGAATATGTGTCATAAAACCAATATAAAAAGTTTCTATACGGCATAACACTGTGTGGTTTTGCCTTGCCGGCATAAGTCAATTATGTTAAACTAATAAGATTACTGACGCTAATGGAATGAATCTCTTAAATAGTACATTAAACATATATAGTAGTTGGTTGCATTTGGAAAAAATGTCGGCATTATAGAATATGATTCATCAAACCGACAAAGGGAGTGGTCGCTCAAGGCATGTCAGATAAAAAAGTTTTGCATTGCCGTTATGAGTCAATTATGTTTAACTAAAAAGATTACTGAAACTAATAGAATGTATTACTAAATTAGTACATGCAACAAATAAGGTGGTTGGTAGCATTCGGAAAAAATGTCGACATTATAGAATATGTGTCATAAAACCAATATAGAAAGTTTCTATATGGCATAACACTGTGTGGTTTTGCCTTGCCGGCATAAATCCATTATGTTAAACTAAAAAGATTACTGACGCTAATGGAATCTATTACTTAATTAGTACATGAAATAAATATAGTGGTTGGTTGCATTTGGAAAAAATGTCGGCATTATAGAATATGTGTCATCAAACCTACATAGGGAGTGGTGTCGCTCAAGGCATGTCAGATAAAAAAGTTTTGCCTTTGCCGTCATAAGTTAATTATGTTTGACTAAAGAGATTACTGAAGCCATTTGTATGTATTACTGAATTAGTACATGAAACAAATATAGTGGTTGGTTGCATTTGGAAAAAATGTCGGCATTATAGAATATGTGTCATCAAACCGACATAGGGAGTGGTGTCGCTCAAGGCATGTCAGATAAAAATGTTTTGCCTTGCCGTCATGAGTCAATTATATTTAACTTAAAAGATTACTGAAACTAATCGAATATATTACTAAATTAGTACATGAAACAAATAAGGTGGTTGGTAGCATTCGGAAAAAATGTCGACATTATAGAATATGTGTCATAAAACCAATATAAAAAGTTTCTATATGACATAACACTGTGTGGTTTTGCCTTGCCGGCATAAGTCAATTATGCTAAACTCAAAGGATTACTGACGCTAATGGAATCTATTATTCAATTAGTACATGAATCAAACATAGTTGTTGGTTGCATTTGGAAAAAATGTCGGCATTATAGAATATGTGTCATCAAACCGACATAGGGAGTGGTGTCGCTCAAGGCATGTCAGATAAAAAAGTTTTGCCTTGCCGTCATAAGTTAATTATGTTAAACTAAATGGATTACTGACGCTAATGGAATCTATTACTTAATTAGTACATGCAACAAATATAGTGATTGGTTGCATTTGGAAAAAATGTCGGCATTATAGAATATGTGACATCAAACCTACATAGGGAGTGGTGTCGCTCAAGGCATGTCAAATAAAAAAGTTTTGCCTTTGCCGTCATAAGTTAATAATATTTAACTAAAAAGATTACTGAAGCCATTTGTATGTATTACTAAATTAGTACATGAAACATATAAGGTGGTTGGTAGCATTCGAAAAATGTCGACATTATAGAATATGTGTCATAAAACCTATATAAAATGTTTCTATATGGAATAACACTGTGCCTTGCCGGCATAAGTAAATTATGTTAAACTAGAAAGATTACTGACGCTAATGGAATCTATTACTCAATTAGTAAATGCATCAAACATAGTTGCTGGTTGCATTTGGAAAAAATGTCGGCATTATAGAATATGTGTCATCAAACCTACATAGGGAGTGGTGTCGCTCAAGGCATGTCAGATAAAAAAGTTTTGCCTTGCCGTCATAAGTTAATTATGTTAAACTTAAAGGATTACTGACGCTAATGGAATCTATTACTTAATTATTACATGCAACAAATATAGTGATTGGCTGCATTTGGAAAAAATGTCGGCATTATAGAATATGTGTCATCAAACCTACATAGGGAGTGGTGTCGCTCAAGGCATGTCAGATAAAAAAGTTTTGCCTTGCCGTCATAAGTTAATTATTTTAAACTAAAAAGATTACTGATGCCATTAGAATCTATCACTTAATTAGTACATGAATCAGACATAGTTGTTGGTTGCATTCGGAAAAAATGTCGACATTATAGGATATGTGTCATTAAACCTATATAAAAAGTTTCTATATGGCATAACACTGTGTGTGTGTGCATAAGTCAATTATGTTAAACTAAAAGGATTACTGACGCTAATGGAATCTATTAATCAATTAGTACATGAATCAAACATAGTTGGTGGTTGCATTTGGAAAAAATGTCGGCATTATAGAATATGTGTCATCAAACCTACATAGGGAGTGGTGTCGCTCAAGGCATGTCAGATAAAAAAGTTTTGCCTTGCCGTCGTAAGTTAATTATTTTTAACTAAAAAGATTACTGAAACTAATAGAATGTAATACTTAATTAGTACATGCAACAAATATAGTGATTGGTTGCATTTGGAAAAAATGTCGGCATTATAGAATATGTGACATCAAACCTACATAGAGAGTGGTGTCGCTCAAGGCATGTCAGATAAAAAGTTTTGCCTTTGCCGTCATAAGTTAATTATATTTAACTAAAAAGATTACTGAAGCCATTTGTATGTATTACTAAATTAGTACATGAAACATATAAGGTGGTTGGTAGCATTCGAAAAATGTCGACATTATAGAATATGTGTCATAAAACCTATAAAAAATGTTTTTATATGGAATAACACTGTGCCTTGCCGGCATAAGTAAATTATGTTAAACTAGAAAGATTACTGACGCTAATGGAATATATTACTCAATTAGTAAATGCATCAAACATAGTTGTTGGTTGCATTTGGAAAAAATGTCGGCATTATAGAATATGTGTCATCAAACCTACATAGGGAGTGGTGTCGCTCAAGGCATGTCAGATAAAAAAGTTTTGCCTTGCCGTCATAAGTTAATTATTTTAAACTAAAAAGATTACTGATGCCATTAGAATCTATCACTTAATTAGTACATGAATCAGACATAGTTGTTGGTTGCATTCGGAAAAAATGTCGACATTATAGAATATGTGTCATTAAACCTATATAAAAAGTTTCTATATGGCATAACACTGTGTGTGTGTGCATAAGTCAATTATGTTAAACTAAAAGGATTACTGACGCTAATGGAATCTATTAATCAATTAGTACATGAATCAAACATAGTTGTTGGTTGCATTTGGAAAAAATGTCGGCATTATAGAATATGTGTCATCAAACCTACATAGGGAGTGGTGTCGCTCAAGGCATGTCAGATAAAAAAGTTTTGCCTTGCCGTCATAAGTCAATTATGTTAAACTAAAAGGATTACTGACGCTAATGGAATCTATTACTCAATTAGTACATGCAACAAATATAGTGATTGGTTGCATTTGGAAAAAATGTCGGCATTATAGAATATGTGACATCAAACCTACATAGAGAGTGGTGTCGCTCAAGGCATGTCAGATAAAAAGTTTTGCCTTTGCCGTTATAAGTTAATTATATTTAACTAAAAAGATTACTGAAGCCATTTGTATGTATTACTAAATTAGTACATGAAACATATAAGGTGGTTGGTAGCATTCGAAAAATGTCGACATTATAGAATATGTGTCATAAAACCTATAAAAAATGTTTTTATATGGAATAACACTGTGCCTTGCCGGCATAAGTAAATTATGTTAAACTAGAAAGATTACTGACGCTAATGGAATCTATTACTCAATTAGTAAATGCATCAAACATAGTTGTTGGTTGCATTTGGAAAAAATGTCGGCATTATAGAATATGTGTCATCAAACCTACATAGGGAGTGGTGTCGCTTAAGGTATGTCAGATAAAAAAATTTTGCCTTGCCGTCATAAGTCAATTATGTTAAACTAAAAGGATTACTGACGCTAATGGAATCTATTACTTAATAAGTACATGCAACACATATATTGGTTGGTTGAATTTGGAAAAAATGTCGGCATTATAGAATGTGTGTCATCAAACCTAAATAGGGAGTGGTGTCGCTCAAGGCATGTCAGATAAAAAAGTTTTGCTTTGCCGTCATAAGTTAATTATTTTTAACTCAAAAGATTACTGATGCCATTAGAATGTATTACTTAATTAGTACATGAAACAAATAAGGTGGTTGGTAGCATTCGAAAAATGTCGACATTATAGAATATGTGTCATAAAACCAATATAAAAAGTTTCTATACGGCATAACACTGTGTGGTTTTGCCTTGCCGGCATAAGTCAATTATGTTAAGCTAATAAGATTACTGACGCTAATGGAATCTATCTCTTAAATAGTACATGAAACATATATAGTGGTTGGTTGCATTTGGAAAAAATGTCGGCATTATAGAATATGTGTCATTAAACCGACATAGGGAGTGGTGTCGCTCAAGGCATGTCAGATAAAAAAGTTTTGCCTTGCCGTCATGAGTCAATTATGTTTAACTAAAAAGATTACTGAAGCCATTTGTATGTATTACTAAATTAGTACATGAAACATATAAGGTGGTTGGTAGCATTCGAAAAATGTCGACATTATAGAATATGTGTCATAAAACCTATAAAAAATGTTTTTATATGGAATAACACTGTGCCTTGCCGGCATAAGTAAATTATGTTAAACTAGAAAGATTACTGACGCTAATGGAATCTATTACTCAATTAGTACATGAATCAAACATAGTTGTTGGTTGCATTTGGAAAAAATGTCGGCATTATAGAATATGTGTCATCAAACCTACATAGGGAGTGGTGTCGCTCAAGGCATGTCAGATAAAAAAGTTTTGCCTTGCCGTCATAAGTCAATTATGTTAAACTAAAAGGATTACTGACGCTAATGGAATCTATTACTCAATTAGTACATGCAACAAATATAGTGATTGGTTGCATTTGGAAAAAATGTCGGCATTATAGAATATGTGACATCAAACCTACATAGAGAGTGGTGTCGCTCAAGGCATGTCAGATAAAAAGTTTTGCCTTTGCCGTTATAAGTTAATTATATTTAACTAAAAAGATTACTGAAGCCATTTGTATGTATTACTAAATTAGTACATGAAACATATAAGGTGGTTGGTAGCATTCGAAAAATGTCGACATTATAGAATATGTGTCATAAAACCAATATAAAAAGTTTCTATACGGCATAACACTGTGTGGTTTTGCCTTGCCGGCATAAGTCAATTATGTTAAGCTAATAAGATTACTGACGCTAATGGAATCTATCTCTTAAATAGTACATGAAACATATATAGTGGTTGGTTGCATTTGGAAAAAATGTCGGCATTATAGAATATGTGTCATTAAACCGACATAGGGAGTGGTGTCGCTCAAGGCATGTCAGATAAAAAAGTTTTGCCTTGCCGTCATGAGTCAATTATGTTTAACTAAAAAGATTACTGAAACTAATAGAATGTATTACTAAATTAGTACATGAAACAAATAAGGTGGTTGGTAGCATTCGGAAAAAATGTCGACATTATAGAATATGTGTCAAAAAACCAATATAAAAAGTTTCTATATGGCAACTAAAAGGATTACTGACGCTAATGGAATCTATTACTTAATTAGTATATGCAACAAATATAGTGGTTGGTTGCATTTGGAAAAAATGTCGGCATTATAGAATATGTGTCATCAAACCTACATAGGGAGTGGTGTCGCTCAAGGCATGTCAGATAAAAAAGTTTTGCTTTGCCGTCATAAGTTAATTATTTTTAACTAAAAAGATTACTGAAACTAATAGAATGTATTACTTAATTAGTACATGCAACAAATATAGTGATTGGTCGCATTTGGAAAAAATGTCGGCATTATAGAATATGTGACATCAAACCTACATAGGGAGTGGTGTCGCTCAAGGCATGTCAGATAAAAAAGTTTTGCCTTTGCCGTCATAAGTTAATTATATTTAACTAAAAAGATTACTGAAGCCATTTGTATGTATTACTAAATTAGTACATGAAACAGATAAGGTGGTTGGTAGCATTCGAAAAATTTCGACACTATAGAATATGTGTCATAAAACCTATATAAAATGTGTCTATATGGAATAACACTGTACCTTGCCGGCATAAGTAAATTATGTTAAACTAGAAAGATTACTGACGCTAATGGAATCTATTACTCAATTAGTAAATGCATCAAACATAGTTGTTGGTTGCATTTGGAAAAAATGTCGGCATTATAGAATATGTGTCATCAAACCTACATAGGGAGTGGTGTCGCTCAAGGCATGTCAGATAAAAAAGTTTTGCCTTGCCGTCATAAGTCAATTATGTTAAACTAAAAGGATTACTGACGCTAATGGAATCTATTACTCAAATAGTATATGAATCAAACATAGTTGTTGGTTGCATTTGAAAAAAATGACGGCATTATAGAATATGTGTCATTAAACCTACATTTTTTTTTCCCCCCTTTTTTTATTGATTTAATACTATCCTTCGTGGACAACCATTAAATTGTATAATTATAAACTTAGCTTATGTGTATTTCATGTATTGAACTTAGTATAGCTGTTGTTCTTAGAGAGAGTTAAATGGCTATATTATTCCATGACAGAAGGTCAAATGGCTATATTGTCCCATGGGAGATCCAGTGGGTGGGCTCTGCAGAGTCTTCTCCTTTGTTGTCTGTTGTCTAGCAGACAAATGGTTAGTGTGTTTGGATGGTTGTGTAATCGATTGATATATCGTCTGCTGCTTTTGGTAATCTCGTCTTTTACCCAGGGGAACTTGAGAACATCGTGGATGGTGGCGTTATCATGATATATATATGTGCATTTGTAGCGATGCGTAATGATTTGTTTTCGAATGTTTGGATGATCCGGATATTGGACCTGCTGGCTGTACCCCAGAGCTGGATTCCATAGGTCCAGATTGGTCTGATGATCGCCTTGTAGGTCAGAATCTTGGAGGAGGTGGAAAGCCTTGATCTCCTGCCCATAAGCCAGTAGTAGGCTTTTAGTCGCTGCTCACACTGGTTTCGCTTTTTTATTAGGCGTGCTCTCCAGGTGAGTTTCCTGTCTAGCGTTATTCCCAGATATTTAGGATTGGTTTCTTCTGGTATGGTGACTCCGTCTAGTTGAACTCAGATAAAAAGTTTTTCCTTTGCCGTCATAAGTTAATTATATTTAACTAAAAAGATTACTGAAGCCATTTGGATGTATTACTAAATTAGTACATGAAACATATAAGGTGGTTGGAAGCATTCGAAAAATGTCGACATTATAGAATATGTGTCATAAAACCTATATAAAATGTTTCTATATGGAATAACACTGTGCATTGCCGGCATAAGTAAATTATGTTAAACTAGAAAGATTACCGACGCTAATGGAATCTATTACTCAATTAGTAAATGCATCAAACATAGTTGTTGGTTGCAGTTGGAAAAAATGTCGGCATTATAGAATATGTGTCATCAAACCTACATAGGGAGTGGTGTCGCTCAAGGCATGCCACATAAAAAAGTTTTGCTTTGCCGTCATAAGTTAATTATTTTTAACTAAAAATATTACTGAAACTAATAGAATGTATTACTAAATTAGTACATGAAACAAATAAGGTGGTTGGTAGCATTCGGAAAAAATGTCGACATTATAGAATATGTGTCAAAAAACCAATATAAAAAGTTTCTATATGGCAACTAAAAGGATTACAGACGCTAATGGAATCTATTACTTAATTAGTATATGCAACAAATATAGTGGTTGGTCGCATTTGGAAAAAATGTCGGCATTATAGAATATGTGACATCAAACCTACATAGGGAGTGGTGTCGCTCAAGGCATGTCAGATAAAAAAGTTTTGCCTTTGCCGTCATAAGTTAATTATATTTAACTAAAAAGATTACTGAAGCCATTTGTATGTATTACTAAATTAGTACATGAAACAGATAAGGTGGTTGGTAGCATTCGAAAAATGTCGACATTATAGAATATGTGTCATAAAACCTATATATAATGTTTCTATATGGAATAACACTGTACCTTGCCGGCATAAGTAAATTATGTTAAACTAGAAAGATTACTGACGCTAATGGAATCTATTACTCAATTAGTAAATGCATCAAACATAGTTGTTGGTTGCATTTGGAAAAAATGTCGGCATTATAGAATATGTGTCATCAAACCTACATAGGGAGTGGTGTCGCTCAAGGCATGTCAGATAAAAAAGTTTTGCCTTGCCGTCATAAGTCAATTATGTTAAACTAAAAGGATTACTGACGCTAATGGAATCTATTACTCAATTAGTACATGAATCAAACATAGTTGTTGGTTGCATTTGGAAAAAATGTCGGCATTATAGAATATGTGTCATTAAACCTACATTTTTTTTTTTTTTTTTTTTCCCTTTTTTTTTGTTGATTTAATACTATCCTTCGTGGACAACCATTAAATTGTATAATTATAAACTTAGCTTATGTGTATTTCATGTATTGAACTTAGTATAGCTGTTGTTCTTAGAGAGAGTTAAATGGCTATGTTATTCCACGATAGAAGTTCAAATGGCTATATTGTCCCATGGGAGATCCAGTGGGTGGGCTCTGCAGAGTCTTCTCCTTTGTTGTCTGTTGTCTAGCAGACAAATGGTAAGTGTGTTTGGATGGTTGTGTAATCGATTGATATATCATCTGCTGCTTTTGGCAATCTCGTCTTTTACCCAGGGGAACTTGAGAACATCGTGGATAGTGGCGTTATCATGATATATATGTGCGTTTGTAGCGATGCGTAATGATTTGTTTTCGATTGTTTGGATGATCCGGATATTGGACCTGCTGGCTGTACCCCAGAGCTGGATTCCATAGGTCCAGATTGGTCTGATGATCGCCTTGTAGGTCAGAATCTTGGAGGAGGTGGAAAGCCTTGATCTCCTGCCCATAAGCCAGTAGTAGGCTTTTAGTCGCTGCTCACACTGGTTTCGCTTTTTTATTAGGCGTGCTCTCCAGGTGAGTTTCCTGTCTAGCGTTATTCTCAGATATTTAGGATTGGTTTCTTCTGGTATGGTGACTCCGTCTAGTTGAACTCAGATAAAAAGTTTTTCCTTTGCCGTCATAAGTTAATTATATTTAACCAAAAAGATTACTGAAGCCATTTGGATGTATTACTAAATTAGTACATGAAACATATAAGGTGGTTGGTAGCATTCGAAAAATGTCGACATTATAGAATATGTGTCATAAAACCTATATAAAATGTTTCTATATGGAATAACACTGTGCATTGCCGGCATAAGTAAATTATGTTAAACTAGAAAGATTACCGACGCTAATGGAATCTATTACTCAATTAGTAAATGCATCAAACATAGTTGTTGGTTGCAGTTGGAAAAAATGTCGGCATTATAGAATATGTGTCATCAAACCTACATAGGGAGTGGTGTCGCTCAAGGCATGCCACATAAAAAAGTTTTGCTTTGCCGTCATAAGTTAATTATTTTTAACTAAAAATATTACTGAAACTAATAGAATGTATTACTAAATTAGTACATGAAACAAATAAGGTGGTTGGTAGCATTCGGAAAAAATGTCGACATTATAGAATATGTGTCAAAAAACCAATATAAAAAGTTTCTATATGGCAACTAAAAGGATTACAGACGCTAATGGAATCTATTACTTAATTAGTATATGCAACAAATATAGTGGTTGGTCGCATTTGGAAAAAATGTCGGCATTATAGAATATGTGACATCAAACCTACATAGGGAGTGGTGTCGCTCAAGGCATGTCAGATAAAAAAGTTTTGCCTTTGCCGTCATAAGTTAATTATATTTAACTAAAAAGATTACTGAAGCCATTTGTATGTATTACTAAATTAGTACATGAAACAGATAAGGTGGTTGGTAGCATTCGAAAAATGTCGACATTATAGAATATGTGTCATAAAACCTATATATAATGTTTCTATATGGAATAACACTGTACCTTGCCGGCATAAGTAAATTATGTTAAACTAGAAAGATTACTGACGCTAATGGAATCTATTACTCAATTAGTAAATGCATCAAACATAGTTGTTGGTTGCATTTGGAAAAAATGTCGGCATTATAGAATATGTGTCATCAAACCTACATAGGGAGTGGTGTCGCTCAAGGCATGTCAGATAAAAAGTTTTGCCTTGCCGTCATAAGTCAATTATGTTAAACTGAAAGGATTACTGACGCTAATGGAATCTATTACTCAATTAGTACATGAATCAAACATAGTTGTTGGTTGCATTTGGAAAAAATGTCGGCATTATAGAATATGTGTCATTAAACCTACATTTTTTTTTTTTTTTTTTTTTTCCCTTTTTTTATTGATTTAATACTATCCTTCGTGGACAACCATTAAATTGTATAATTATAAACTTAGCTTATGTGTATTTCATGTATTGAACTTAGTATAGCTGTTGTTCTTAGAGAGAGTTAAATGGCTATGTTATTCCATGATAGAAGGTCAAATGGCTATATTGTCCCATGGGAGATCCAGTGGGTGGGCTCTGCAGAGTCTTCTCCTTTGTTGTCTGTTGTCTAGCAGACAAATGGTAAGTGTGTTTGGATGGTTGTGTAATCGATTGATATATCATCTGCTGCTTTTGGCAATCTCGTCTTTTACCCAGGGGAACTTGAGAACATCGTGGATAGTGGCGTTATCATGATATATATGTGCGTTTGTAGCGATGCGTAATGATTTGTTTTCGATTGTTTGGATGATCCGGATATTGGACCTGCTGGCTGTACCCCAGAGCTGGATTCCATAGGTCCAGATTGGTCTGATGATCGCCTTGTAGGTCAGAATCTTGGAGGAGGTGGAAAGCCTTGATCTCCTGCCCATAAGCCAGTAGTAGGCTTTTAGTCGCTGCTCACACTGGTTTCGCTTTTTTATTAGGCGTGCTCTCCAGGTGAGTTTCCTGTCTAGCGTTATTCCCAGATATTTAGGATTGGTTTCTTCTGGTATGGTGACTCCGTCTAGTTGAACTCAGATAAAAAGTTTTTCCTTTGCCGTCATAAGTTAATTATATTTAACCGAAAAGATTACTGAAGCCATTTGGATGTATTACTAAATTAGTACATGAAACATATAAGGTGGTTGGTAGCATTCGAAAAATGTCGACATTATAGAATATGTGTCATAAAACCTATATAAAATGTTTCTATATGGAATAACACTGTGCATTGCCGGCATAAGTAAATTATGTTAAACTAGAAAGATTACCGACGCTAATGGAATCTATTACTCAATTAGTAAATGCATCAAACATAGTTGTTGGTTGCAGTTGGAAAAAATGTCGGCATTATAGAATATGTGTCATCAAACCTACATAGGGAGTGGTGTCGCTCAAGGCATGCCACATAAAAAAGTTTTGCTTTGCCGTCATAAGTTAATTATTTTTAACTAAAAATATTACTGAAACTAATAGAATGTATTACTAAATTAGTACATGAAACAAATAAGGTGGTTGGTAGCATTCGGAAAAAATGTCGACATTATAGAATATGTGTCAAAAAACCAATATAAAAAGTTTCTATATGGCAACTAAAAGGATTACAGACGCTAATGGAATCTATTACTTAATTAGTATATGCAACAAATATAGTGGTTGGTTGCATTTGGAAAAAATGTCGGCATTATAGAATATGTGTCATCAAACCTACAAAGGGAGTGGTGTCGCTCAAGGCATGTCAGATAAAAAAGTTTGGCTTTGCCGTCATAAGTTAATTATTTTTAACTAAAAATATTACTGAAACTAATAGAATGTATTACTTAATTAGTACATGCAACAAATATAGTGATTGGTCGCATTTGGAAAAAATGTCGGCATTATAGAATATGTGACATCAAACCTACATAGGGAGTGGTGTCGCTCAAGGCATGTCAGATAAAAAAGTTTTGCCTTTGCCGTCATAAGTTAATTATATTTAACTAAAAAGATTACTGAAGCCATTTGTATGTATTACTAAATTAGTACATGAAACAGATAAGGTGGTTGGTAGCATTCGAAAAATGTCGACATTATAGAATATGTGTCATAAAACCTATATATAATGTTTCTATATGGAATAACACTGTACCTTGCCGGCATAAGTAAATTATGTTAAACTAGAAAGATTACTGACGCTAATGGAATCTATTACTCAATTAGTAAATGCATCAAACATAGTTGTTGGTTGCATTTGGAAAAAATGTCGGCATTATAGAATATGTGTCATCAAACCTACATAGGGAGTGGTGTCGCTCAAGGCATGTCAGATAAAAAAGTTTTGCCTTGCCGTCATAAGTCAATTATGTTAAACTAAAAGGATTACTGACGCTAATGGAATCTATTACTCAATTAGTACATGAATCAAACATAGTTGTTGGTTGCATTTGGAAAAAATGTCGGCATTATAGAATATGTGTCATTAAACCTACATTTTTTTTTTTTTTTTTTTCCCCTTTTTTTATTGATTTAATACTATCCTTCGTGGACAACCATTAAATTGTATAATTATAAACTTAGCTTATGTGTATTTCATGTATTGAACTTAGTATAGCTGTTGTTCTTAGAGAGAGTTAAATGGCTATGTTATTCCATGATAGAAGGTCAAATGGCTATATTGTCCCATGGGAGATCCAGTGGGTGGGCTCTGCAGAGTCTTCTCCTTTGTTGTCTGTTGTCTAGCAGACAAATGGTAAGTGTGTTTGGATGGTTGTGTAATCGATTGATATATCATCTGCTGCTTTTGGCAATCTCGTCTTTTACCCAGGGGAACTTGAGAACATCGTGGATAGTGGCGTTATCATGATATATATGTGCGTTTGTAGCGATGCGTAATGATTTGTTTTCGATTGTTTGGATGATCCGGATATTGGACCTGCTGGCTGTACCCCAGAGCTGGATTCCATAGGTCCAGATTGGTCTGATGATCGCCTTGTAGGTCAGAATCTTGGAGGAGGTGGAAAGCCTTGATCTCCTGCCCATAAGCCAGTAGTAGGCTTTTAGTCGCTGCTCACACTGGTTTCGCTTTTTTATTAGGCGTGCTCTCCAGGTGAGTTTCCTGTCTAGCGTTATTCCCAGATATTTAGGATTGGTTTCTTCTGGTATGGTGACTCCGTCTAGTTGAACTCAGATAAAAAGTTTTTCCTTTGCCGTCATAAGTTAATTATATTTAACTAAAAAGATTACTGAAGCCATTTGGATGTATTACTAAATTAGTACATGAAACATATAAGGTGGTTGGTAGCATTCGAAAAATGTCGACATTATAGAATATGTGTCATAAAACCTATATAAAATGTTTCTATATGGAATAACACTGTGCATTGCCGGCATAAGTAAATTATGTTAAACTAGAAAGATTACCGACGCTAATGGAATCTATTACTCAATTAGTAAATGCATCAAACATAGTTGTTGGTTGCAGTTGGAAAAAATGTCGGCATTATAGAATATGTGTCATCAAACCTACATAGGGAGTGGTGTCGCTCAAGGCGTGCCACATAAAAAAGTTTTGCTTTGCCGTCATAAGTTAATTATTTTTAACTAAAAATATTACTGAAACTAATAGAATGTATTACTAAATTAGTACATGAAACAAATAAGGTGGTTGGTAGCATTCGGAAAAAATGTCGACATTATAGAATATGTGTCAAAAAACCAATATAAAAAGTTTCTATATGGCAACTAAAAGGATTACAGACGCTAATGGAATCTATTACTTAATTAGTATATGCAACAAATATAGTGGTTGGTTGCATTTGGAAAAAATGTCGGCATTATAGAATATGTGTCATCAAACCTTCAAAGGGAGTGGTGTCGCTCAAGGCATGTCAGATAAAAAAGTTTGGCTTTGCCGTCATAAGTTAATTATTTTTAACTAAAAATATTACTGAAACTAATAGAATGTATTACTTAATTAGTACATGCAACAAATATAGTGATTGGTCGCATTTGGAAAAAATGTCGGCATTATAGAATATGTGACATCAAACCTACATAGGGAGTGGTGTCGCTCAAGGCATGTCAGATAAAAAAGTTTTGCCTTTGCCGTCATAAGTTAATTATATTTAACTAAAAAGATTACTGAAGCCATTTGTATGTATTACTAAATTAGTACATGAAACAGATAAGGTGGTTGGTAGCATTCGAAAAATGTCAACATTATAGAATATGTGTCATAAAACCCATATATAATGTTTCTATATGGAATAACACTGTACCTTGCCGGCATAAGTAAATTATGTTAAACTAGAAAGATTACTGACGCTAATGGAATCTATTACTCAATTAGTAAATGCATCAAACATAGTTGTTGGTTGCATTTGGAAAAAATGTCGGCATTATAGAATATGTGTCATCAAACCTACATAGGGAGTGGTGTCGCTCAAGGCATGTCAGATAAAAAAGTTTTGCCTTGCCGTCATAAGTCAATTATGTTAAACTAAAAGGATTACTGACGCTAATGGAATCTATTACTCAATTAGTACATGAATCAAACATAGTTGTTGGTTGCATTTGGAAAAAATGTCGGCATTATAGAATATGTGTCATTAAACCTACATTTTTTTTTTTTTTTTTTTTTCCCTTTTTTTATTGATTTAATACTATCCTTCGTGGACAACCATTAAATTGTATAATTATAAACTTAGCTTATGTGTATTTCATGTATTGAACTTAGTATAGCTGTTGTTCTTAGAGAGAGTTAAATGGCTATGTTATTCCATGATAGAAGGTCAAATGGCTATATTGTCCCATGGGAGATCCAGTGGGTGGGCTCTGCAGAGTCTTCTCCTTTGTTGTCTGTTGTCTAGCAGACAAATGGTAAGTGTGTTTGGATGGTTGTGTAATCGATTGATATATCATCTGCTGCTTTTGGCAATCTCGTCTTTTACCCAGGGGAACTTGAGAACATCGTGGATAGTGGCGTTATCATGATATATATGTGCGTTTGTAGCGATGCGTAATGATTTGTTTTCGATTGTTTGGATGATCCGGATATTGGACCTGCTGGCTGTACCCCAGAGCTGGATTCCATAGGTCCAGATTGGTCTGATGATCGCCTTGTAGGTCAGAATCTTGGAGGAGGTGGAAAGCCTTGATCTCCTGCCCATAAGCCAGTAGTAGGCTTTTAGTCGCTGCTCACACTGGTTTCGCTTTTTTATTAGGTGTGCTCTCCAGATGAGTTTCCTGTTTAGCGTTATTCCCAGATATTTAGGATTGGGTTCTTCTGGTATTGTGACTCCGTCTAGTTGAACTGGTGGACAGTTACCCGAGCGGAGTGCAAAGGTTGTCGCAGTTGACTTGTCGCCATTGACTGTAATGTTCCACCGCTTTTGCCAGTCGTTGACGAGGTTCAATTGCATCTGCATCAGTGAGCTAGCTTCGCCAGGTGATTCCGAGATGGTGAGAAATGCCGTGTCGTCGGCGTACGTGGCAACGCGCACGTTTGGGTTCCCAGTGACGGGCAAGTCAGCTGTGTATACGTTATAGAGCAGCGGACCCAGAACACTTCCCAGAGGGACGCCAGCATGAATGTGTTTGGTGTTGGACACTGCTTCCCCGCATTTAACCTGAAATGTTCGGTAAGAAACAAGAAGTAGGCGTGTGGGAGGTTACCCTTGAGCTTTTGCAGGAGCCCAGGATGCCAAACTCTGTCAAAGGCTTGTTTGACATCGAGGAATACGGCGTAGCAATATTTTTTCTCCTCAAACGCGTCGAGGATAGTTTGAACAACTCTGTGGCATTGTTCCGGGGTTCCGTGACAGCGCCTGAAGCCAAATTGGTGATCCGGGATCAGACCGGCCTCGTCCAATACTGACAAAACTCTACTCAAAAATACTCTTTCTAGTATCTTGGAGAGCGCTGGCAGTAAACTAATCGGGCGATAGGAGGCCAGATTAGCTTCAGGTTTACCAGGCTTAGGTATCATTACTACTTGCGCACTTTTCCATTGCGCTGGGAAGTAGCCGATTTCCATGCATCTGTTATATATTTTGGTGATGAACGAGATGCTTCTTTGCGGTAGTAGCTTTAATGCCATTGCATTGATACCATCATCGCCTGGGGCTTTTTTGTTGTTTAGCGCAGTTATGTATTCCGCTATCTCCTCTACATGTACCGGTGGAATCGTTTCCGTTCCTTCGGGCGGTACACTTAGCTGGTGTGCAGTTTCGGCTGCTTCGTCTGGCGTGCACCTGCTGAAAGGGGTGAATACAGTTTCTAAGTGTTCGGCAAAAGCATCAGTTTTTCTTACTGGGTTGATTCTTTTCTGTGGCCTTTTAATGTGCTTGGTTACTTGCCACAGATTGTGTTGTGAGTCGTTAGGGGCAAGCTGCGTGAGAAAACTATCTAGGGCATCTTTTCTCAGAATCTTGAGTGTCTCTTTCAGTTCCTTGGTGATTCTATTTAGGACTGTCTTGTCCCTCGGGTTCCTGGACAGGAACCAGACCCGCCTCAGACGCCTTTTTTCAACAAGCAGCTCGGCCACTTGTTGTGACCAGAGGTGAACGTCTCTATTTTCAACTCTGGGCCGGTTTGAGAGTCTTGGCGCCACATGTGACGCCGCATTGTGGATATGAGTTGTTAGCTCTGTGACTGCCGCTTCGATGTCCTCCGGGCTATTCAGTGGGGGGCTGGGATTGGTGCAGTTGTCCAGCCAGGTTTGATATTTGCCAATATCAGTGGCTTTATATATAAGCTTCTTGCGGGCAGACTTCCGCATGGCTGCAGCAAATACAGAGATGGCTATGGCGCTGTGATCAGATAGGAGGTCCTCTACTTCTCTGACTTGGATTCTGCCAGTATCCAAACCACGAGTTATCGCGATGTCCAGGACGTCTGGCACCTTATATGGGTCTGTAGGCCAGTATGTAGATGCGCCTGTACTGTGGCAGTCGAGGCTTCTTAAGCGGGTTTGCCTGAACAGCGCGTAGCCTTTAGGGTTGTTTGTTCTGGAGCCCCACCAGGAGTGCTTTGCGTTGAAGTCTCCGCCTATTAGAAACCTTGTGCCTAGGCTGTCCATTAGCGTCCCGAATTATTCGTCCCTAGCATTGTGCTTGAGGGGGGGGGGGGGGGGGGGGGGGGGGGGGGGGGGGGCAGTAGGCAGCGGCTATTGTGACGTCTCCCAGCGTGGTACTCACTCTTATTTTTACGCACTGGATCCACTCCTCCAGAGTAGGGGGCAGGATCTCATAACTTATGTTGCTACGAATTAGAATGGCAGCTCCGCCGCGTGCTCTTCCGTTGGGGTGATTGGCTGAGATCAGGCCGTAGCCTCGCAGGCAGAAGTAAGATCTTTCAGAGAAATGGGTTTCAGATATGAGGAGAATTTCGGTATTTTTGGTCTTGCAGTAAAGCTCAACCTCAGGCCTGTTTTTGCACAGGCCGTTAGCATTCCAGATCGTGATCTCTAAACCTTCTTGCATAATGTGGAGCAAACAGTTTCCAGCATCTGTGTCATTTGACCTAGTATTTTATCCATCATTTTTTCAAACATGACCTCTAGCCTTGTCACTATCGCATTAAGTTGATTGTCCGGCTGTGAATCCGGGCAGGGAGCTTGATTTGCATCGTAGGTGCTCTTTGCAGCCTTAGCAAAACTAATGTTTGCATTTACTTTGCTGGAGTTTAGGGGCAGTCCATCTCTTGGAGCTGTCTGTCTGTTTGCCGTTAAGAGGCTTTTTGCTTTCTTATAGGCTGGGCATCCTTTATATGAGGCCACATGGGGACCCTGGCAGTGCAGGCAGAAGGCCGGGTCACTGCTTTTCTTTGAGCATTCCGACGTGGAGTGTCCGCCTCCACATTTCACACATCTATGTTCCAGGTGACAGTATCTTTGAGTGTGTCCGTATCCTTGGCAGCGATAGCATTGGGGGACATCGTTAAACTTCAGTGGGGGCTCGACTGTAACCACAGAGCAGCAAAGCCTTTTGATTTTGTATGCCTCTTTGTTATTTTTCGCCGGCTCGAGATTTACGAAGAATATGTTTAGGGGTTTTTTTGTGCTTTTTTGTGTGAGGCTATACAGGTCTCTTACTTCGTGCCCGTAGTTGCTTAAACCTTCCTTGATCTCGTCCAGCTCAGTAGAGTGGTGCAGGCCTTTGACCACTATCCGGTAGGCTCTTTCGTCTCTGGGCTGAAAGGTCTGATACCGTTTGTTATTTTCATTGAGAAATACCTTAAGTGCAGTGAAGCTAGCATTATCTTGCGTCATTACTCTAATGTTGTTGTTTTTAGTTGCTTTATATGTAACTTCTACTGCTTTGCCAAGGGCGCCAGTTATGGCATTGGTAAGCGCTTTGATATTGGTCACGTCTGGAATAAAAATCGGTGGTGGCTTGATCGTCTTAGGTTCTTTAGCAAGCTCCTTATATTTTTGGTTGGCCCTTAGCTAGTCCTATGACTTCAGTGGAGTCATCGCTGGCCGAAGATTCTTCGTCGTCTTCATCTGTAGAGAGTGAAGCAAATCTGTTACTTCTTAGATTTTCTCTAGCAGCTTTGCTGGTGCTTGGTCCGTCTGGTAGGTGTACGC
Source organism: Drosophila novamexicana (assembly GCF_003285875.2). Classification (NCBI taxonomy): domain Eukaryota; kingdom Metazoa; phylum Arthropoda; class Insecta; order Diptera; family Drosophilidae; genus Drosophila; species Drosophila novamexicana. The sequence goes on along the minus strand of NW_020825042.1, from coordinate 12,585 downwards.
GGGAAGGCTGTTTGCGCTGTTTGCGCGCGTGCTTCCTCCTTATTTCTCCAGGTTCGCTAGTGCAGCTCAGAGTCAGGGTTGCTTGCTCTGGTGTTGGTCTTCTTCCTCTTGGTGCTGCTAGTTTTAATGAGCTGTATAGCATGTGGCTCGGCTTGCCAGTCCATCTTGTCCATCTTGTTGGTGAGGGGTACGGGGGAGCGGGAGCAAGCAAGCTGCCCGTCTGGCGAGCGTAAGCAGCGAGTGCTAGTCTGTGTTGTTGTTTGTTGTTGCATTCTTATTGTCGTATGTGTGTTGAAATAACGAGCACAAGCGTGTAAGCGTGTGCGTGTGTAAGTATTAGTGCGCCGTTATTTGCGCACGGCACGCAAGCTGACAGAGCGCAGTAACGGTTGCAGCGACCAATCAGAGCGCAGCTGGCCTGATAATTTCGCCGCAAATAACTGTTCTTTATGTTGCTTGTGTATTCGGAATGCTTCGCAGCGGTCCGCAGGCGCGTCTTTACTCAACGAGTGTTCGATCGCGACTAAACCTACATAGGGAGTGGTGTCGCTCAAGGCATGTCAGATAAAAAAGTTTTGCCTTGCCGTCATAAGTTAATTATTTTTAACTAAAAAGATTACTGATGCCATTAGAATGTATTACTTAATTAGTACATGAAACAAATATAGTGGTTGGTTGCATTTGGAAAAAATGTCGGCATTATAGAATATGTGTCATCAAACCGACATAGGGAGTGGTGTCGCTCAAGGCATGTCAGATAAAAAAGTTTTGCCTTGCCGTCATGAGTCAATTATGTTTAACTTAAAAGATTACTGAAACTAATAGAATGTATTACTAAATTAGTACATGAAACAAATACGGTGGTTGGTAGCATTCGGAAAAAATGTCGACATTATAGAATATGTGTCATAAAACCAATATAAAAAGTTTCTATATGGCATAACACTGTGTGGTTTTGCCTTGCCGGCATAAGTCAATTATGTTAAACTAAAAGGATTACTGACGCTAATGGAATCTATTACTTAATTAGTACATGCAACAAATATAGTGATTGGTTGCATTTGGAAAAAATGTCGGCATTATAGAATATGTGACAACAAACCTACATAGGGAGTGGTGTCGCTCAAGGCATGTCAGATAAAAAAGTTTTGCCTTTGCCGTCATAAGTTAATAATATTTAACTAAAAAGATTTCTGAAGCCATTTGTATGTATTACTAAATTAGTACATGAAACATATAAGCTGGTTGGTAGCATTCGAAAAATGTCGACATTATAGAATATGTGTCATAAAACCTATATAAAATGTTTCTATATGGAATGACACTGTGCCTTGCCGGCATAAGTAAATTATGTTAAACTAGAAAGATTACTGACGCTAATGGAATCTATTACTCAATTAGTAAATGCATCAAACATAGTTGTTGGTTGCATTTGGAAAAAATGTCGGCATTATAGAATATGTGTCATCAAACCTACATAGGGAGTGGTGTCGCTCAAGGCATGTCAGATAAAAAAGTTTTGCCTTGCCGTCATAAGTTAATTATTTTTAACTAAAAAGATTACTGACGCTAATGGAATCTATTATTCAATTAGTACATGAATCAAACATAGTTGTTGGTTGCATTTGGAAAAAATGTCGGCATTATAGAATATGTGTCATCAAACCTACATAGGGAGTGGTGTCGCTCAAGGCATGTCAGATAAAAAAGTTTTGCCTTGCCGTCATAAGTTAATTATTTTTAACTAAAAAGATTACTGATGCCATTAGAATGTATTACTTAATTAGTACATGAAACAAATAAGGTGGTTGGTAGCATTCGGAAAAAATGTCGACATTATAGAATATGTGTCATAAAACCAATATAAAAAGTTTCTATATGGCATAACACTGTGTGGTTTTGCCTTGCCGGCAAAAGTCAATTATGCTTAACTAAAAGGATTACTGACGCTAATGGAATCTATTACTTAATTAGTACATGCAACATATATAGTGATTGGTTGCATTTGGAAAAAATGTCGGCATTATAGAATATGTGACATCAAACCTACATAGGGAGTGGTGTCGCTCAAGGCATGTCAGATAAAAAAGTTTTGCCTTTGCCGTCACAAGTTAATAATATTTAACTAAAAAGATTTCTGAAGCCATTTGTATGTATTACTAAATTAGTAAATGAAACATATAAGGTGGTTGGTAGCATTCGAAACATGTCGACATTATAAAATATGTGTCATAAAACCTATATAAAATGTTTCTATATGGAATAACACTGTGCCTTGCCGGCATAAGTAAATTATGTTAAACTAGAAAGATTACTGACGCTAATGGAATCTATTACTCAATTAGTAAATGCATCAAACATAGTTGTTGGTTGCATTTGGAAAAAATGTCGGCATTATAGAATATGTGTCATCAAACCTACATAGGGAGTGGTGTCGCTCAAGGCATGTCAGATAAAAAAGTTTTGCCTTGCCGTCATAAGTTAATTATTTTTAACTAAAAAGATTACTGACGCTAATGGAATCTATTATTCAATTAGTACATGAATCAAACATAGTTGTTGGTTGCATTTGGAAAAAATGTCGGCATTATAGAATATGTGTCATCAAACCGACATAGGGAGTGGTGTCGCTCAAGGCATGTCAGATAAAAAAGTTTTGCCTTGCCGTCATAAGTTAATTATGTTAAACTAAAAGGATTACTGACGCTAATGGAATCTATTACTTAATTAGTACATGCAACAAATATAGTGATTGGTTGCATTTGGAAAAAATGTCGGCATTATAGAATATGTGTCATCAAACCTACATAGGGAGTGGTGTCGCTCAAGGCATGTCAGATAAAAAAGTTTTGCCTTGCCGTCATAAGTTAATTATTTTTAACTAAAAAGATTACTGATGCCATTAGAATGTATTACTTAATTAGTACATGAAACAAATAAGGTGGTTGGTAGCATTCGGAAAAAATGTCGACATTATAGAATATGTGTCATAAAACCAATATAAAAAGTTTCTATATGGCATAACACTGTGTGGTTTTGCCTTGCCGGCATAAGTCAATTATGCTAAACTAAAGGATTACTGACGCTAATGGAATCTATTACTTAATTAGTACATGCAACATATATAGTGATTGGTTGCATTTGGAAAAAATGTCGGCATTATAGAATATGTGACATCAAACCTACATAGGGAGTGGTGTCGCTCAAGGCATGTCAGATAAAAAAGTTTTGCCTTTGCCGTCATAAGTTAATAATATTTAACTAAAAGATTTCTGAAGCCATTTGTATGTATTACTAAATTAGTAAATGAAACATATAAGGTGGTTGGTAGCATTCGAAACATGTCGACATTATAAAATATGTGTCATAAAACCTATATCAAATGTTTCTATATGGAATAACACTGTGCCTTGCCGGCATAAGTAAATTATGTTAAACTAGAAAGATTACTGACGCTAATGGAATCTATTACTCAATTAGTAAATGCATCAAACATAGTTGTTGGTTGCATTTGGAAAAAATGTCGGCATTATAGAATATGTGTCATCAAACCTACATAGGGAGTGGTGTCGCTCAAGGCATGTCAGATAAAAAAGTTTTGCCTTGCCGTCATAAGTTAATTATTTTTAACTAAAAAGATTACTGACGCTAATGGAATCTATTATTCAATTAGTACATGAATCAAACATAGTTGTTGGTTGCATTTGGAAAAAATGTCGGCATTATAGAATATGTGTCATCAAACCGACATAGGGAGTGGTGTCGCTCAAGGCATGTCAGATAAAAAAGTTTTGCCTTGCCGTCATAAGTTAATTATGTTAAACTAAAAGGATTACTGACGCTAATGGAATCTATAACTTAATTAGTACATGCAACAAATATAGTGATTGGTTGCATTTGGAAAAAATGTCGGCATTATAGAATATGTGACATCAAACCTACATAGGGAGTGGTGTCGCTCAAGGCATGTCAGATAAAAAAGTTTTGCCTTTGCCGTCATAAGTTAATAATATTTAACTAAAAAGATTTCTGAAGCCATTTGTATGTATTACTAAATTAGTACATGAAACATATAAGGTGGTTGGTAGCATTCGAAAAATGTCGACATTATAGAATATGTGTCATAAAACCTATATAAAATGTTTCTATATGGAATAACACTGTGCCTTGCCGGCATAAGTAAATTATGTTAAACTAGAAAGATTACTGACGCTAATGGAATCTATTACTCAATTAGTAAATGCATCAAACATAGTTGTTGGTTGCATTTGGAAAAAATGTCGGCATTATAGAATATGTGTCATCAAACCTACATAGGGAGTGGTGTCGCTCAAGGCATGTCAGATAAAAAGTTTTGCCTTGCCGTCATAAGTTAATTATGTTAAACTAAAAAGATTACTGATGCCATTAGAATCTATTACTTAATTAGTACATGAATCAGACATAGTTGTCGGTTGCATTCGGAAAAAATGTCGATATTATAGAATATGTGTCATTAAACCTATATAAAAAGTTTCTATATGGCATAACACTGCGTGTGTGTGCATAAGTCAATTATGTTAAACTAAAAGGATTACTGACGCTAATGGAATCTATTACTCAATTAGTACATGAATCAAACATAGTTGGTGGTTGCATTTGGAAAAAATGTCAGCATTATAGAATATGTGTCATCCAACCTACATAGGGAGTGGTGTCGCTCAAGGCATGTCAGATAAAAAAGTTTTGCCTTTGCCGTCATAAGTTAATTATATTTAACTAAAAAGATTACTGAAGCCATTTGTATGTATTACTAAATTAGTACATGAAACATATAAGGTTGTTGGTAGCATTCGAAAAATGTCGACATTATAGAATATGTGTCATAAAACCTATATAAAATGTTTCTATATGGAATAACACTGTGCTTTGCCGGCATAAGTAAATTATGTTAAACTAGAAAGATTACTGACGCTAATGAAATCTATTACTCAATTAGTAAATGCATCAAACATAGTTGTTGGTTGCATTTGGAAAAAATGTCGGCATTATAGAATATGTGTCATTAAACCTACATAGGGAGTGGTGTCCCTCAAGGCATGTCAAATAAAAAAGTTTTGCCTTGCCGTCATAAGTTAATTATGTTAAACTAAGAGAATTACTGACGCTAATGGAATCTATTACTTAATTAGTACATGCAACAAATATAGTGGTTGGTTGCATTTGGAAAAAATGTCGGCATTATAGAATATGTGTCATCAAACCTACATAGGGAGTGGTGTCGCTCAAGGCATGTCAGATAAAAAAGTTTTGCTTTGCCGTCATAAGTTAATTATTTTTAACTCAAAAGATTACTGATGCCATTAGAATGTGTTAATTAATTAGTACATGAAACAAATAAGGTGGTTGGTAGCATTCGGAAAAAATGTCGACATTATGGAATATGTGTCATAAAACCAATATAAAAAGTTTCTATACGGCATAACACTGTGTGGTTTTGCCTTGCCGGCATAAGTCAATTATGTTAAGCTAATAAGATTACTGACGCTAATGGAATCTATCTCTTAAATAGTACATGAAACATATATAGTGGTTGGTTGCATTTGGAAAAAATGTCGGCATTATAGAATATGTGTCATTAAACCGACATAGGGAGTGGTGTCGCTCAAGGCATGTCAGATAAAAAAGTTTTGCCTTGCCGTCATGAGTCAATTATGTTTAACTAAAAAGATTACTGAAACTAATAGAATGTATTACTAAATTAGTACATGAAACAAATAAGGTTGTTGGTAGCATTCGGAAAAAATGTCGACATTATAGAATATGTGTCAAAAAACCAATATAAAAAGTTTCTATATGGCAACTAAAAGGATTACTGACGCTAATGGAATCTATTACTTAATTAGTATATGCAACAAATATAGTGGTTGGTTGCATTTGGAAAAAATGTCGGTATTATAGAATATGTGTCATCAAACCTACATATGGAGTGGTGTCGCTCAAGGCATGTCAGATAAAAAAGTTTTGCTTTGCCGTCATAAGTTAATTATTTTTTAGTAAAAAGATTACTGAAACTAATAGAATGTATTACTTAATAAGTACATGCAACAAATATACTGATTGGTTGCATTTGGAAAAAATGTCGGCATTATAGAATATGTGTCATCAAACCTACATAGGGAGTGGTGTCGCTCAAGGCATGTCAGATAAAAAAGTTTTGCCTTGCCGTCATGAGTCAATTATGTTTAACTAAAAAGATTACTGAAACTAATAGAATGTATTACTTAATTAGTACATGAAACAAATAAGGTAGTTGGTAGCATTCGGAAAAAATGTCGACATTATAGAATATGTGTCATAAAACCAATATAAAAAGTTTCTATACGGCATAACACTGTGTGGTTTTGCCTTGCCGGCATAAGTCAATTATGTTAAACTAATAAGATTACTGACGCTAATGGAATCTATCTCTTAAATAGTACATAAAACATATATAGTGGTTGGTTGCATTTGGAAAAAATGTCGGCATTATAGAATATGTGTCATCAAACCTACATAGGGAGTGGTGTCGCTCAAGGCATGTCAGATAAAAAAGTTTTGCCTTCCCGTAATAAGTTAATTATGTTAAACTAAAAAGATTACTGATGCCATTAGAATCTATTACTTAATTAGTACATGAATCAGACGTAGTTCTTGGTTGCATTCGGAAAAAATGTCGGCATTATAGAATATGTGTCATTAAACCGACATAGGGAGTGGTGTCGCTCAAGGCATGTCAAATAAAAAAGTTTTGCCTTGCCGTCATAAGTTAATTATGTTAAACTAAAAGGATTACTGACGCTTATGGAATCTATTACTTAATTAGTACATGCAACAAATATAGTGGTTGGTTGCATTTGGAAAAAATGTCGGCATTATAGAATATGTGTCATCAAACCTATATAGGGAGTGTTGTCGCTCAAGGCATGTCAACAAAAAAAGTTTTGCCTTGCCGTCATGAGTCAATTATGTTTAACTAAAAAGATTACTGAAACTAATAGAATGTATTACTAAATTAGTACATGAAACAAATAAGGTTGTTGGTAGCATTCGGAAAAAATGTCGACATTATAGAATATGTGTCAAAAAACCAATATAAAAAGTTTCTATATGGCAACTAAAAGGATTACTGACGCTAATGGAATCTATTACTTAATTAGTATATGCAACAAATATAGTGGTTGGTTGCATTTGGAAAAAATGTCGGCATTGTAGAATATGTGTCATCAAACCTACATATGGAGTGGTGTCGCTCAAGGCATGTCAGATAAAAAAGTTTTGCTTTGCCGTCATAAGTTAATTATTTTTAAGTAAAAAGATTACTGAAACTAATAGAATGTATTACTTCATAAGTACATGCAACAAATATAGTGATTGGTTGCATTTTGAAAAAATGTCGGCATTATAGAATATGTGTCATCAAACCTACATAGGGAGTGGTGTCGCTCAAGGCATGTCAGATAAAAAAGTTTTGCCTTGCCGTCATGAGTCAATTATGTTTAACTAAAAAGATTACTGAAACTAATAGAATGTATTACTAAATTAGTACATGAAACAAATAAGGTGGTTGGTAGCATTCGGAAAAAATGCCGACATTATAGAATATGTGTCATAAAACCAATATAAAAAGTTTCTATATGGCATAACACTATATGGTTTTGCCTTGCCGGCATAAATCCATTATGTTAAACTAAAAAGATTACTGACGCTAATGGAATCTATTACTTAATTAGTACATGAAACAAATATAGTATTTGGTTGCATTTGGAAAAAATGTCGGCATTATAGAATATGTGTCATCAAACCTACATAGGGAGTGGTGTCGCTCAAGGCATGTCAGATAAAAAAGTTTTGCCTTGCCGTCATGAGTTAATTATTTTTAACTCAAAAGATTACTGATGCCATTAGAATGTATTACTTAATTAGTACATGAAACAAATAAGGTGGTTGGTAGCATTCGGACAAATTGTCGACATTATAGAATATGTGTCATAAAACCAATATAAAAAGTTTCTATACGGCATAACACTGTGTGGTTTGGCTTGCCGGCATAAGTCAATTATGTTAAACTAATAAGATTACTGACGCTAATGGAATCTATCTCTTAAATAGTACATAAAACATATATAGTGGTTGGTTGCATTTGGAAAAAATGTCGGCATTATAGAATATGTGTCATCAAACCTACATAGGGAGTGGTGTCGCTCAAGGCATGTCAGATAAAAAAGTTTTGCCTTCCCGTAATAAGTTAATTATGTTAAACTAAAAAGATTACTGATGCCATTAGAATCTATTACTTAATTAGTACATGAATCAGACATAGTTCTTGGTTGCATTCGGAAAAAATGTCGGCATTATAGAATATGTGTCATTAAACCGACATAGGGAGTGGTGTCGCTCAAGGCATGTCAAATAAAAAAGTTTTGCCTTGCCGTCATAAGTTAATTATGTTAAACTAAAAGGATTACTGACGCTAATGGAATCTATTACTTAATTAGTACATGCAACAAATATAGTGGTTGGTTGCATTTGGAAAAAATGTCGGCATTATATGTGTGTATGTGTCATCAAACCTACATAGGGAGTGGTGTCGCTCAAGGCATGTCAGATAAAAAAGTTTTGCCTTGCCGTCATGAGTCAATTATGTTTAACTAAAAAGATTACTGAAACTAATAGAATGTATTACTAAATTAGTACATGAAACAAATAAGGTGGTTGGTAGCATTCGGAAAAAATGCCGACATTATAGAATATGTGTCATAAAACCAATATAAAAAGTTTCTATATGGCATAACACTATATGGTTTTGCCTTGCCGTCATAAGTCAATTATGTTAAACTAAAGGATTACTGACGCTAATGGAATCTATTACTCAATTAGTACATGAATCAAACATAGTTGTTGGTTGCATTTGGAATAAATGTCGGCATTATAGAATATGTGTCATTAAACCTACATAGGGAGTGGTGTCGCTCAAGGCATGTCAGATAAAAAAGTTTTGCCTTGCCGTCATGAGTCAATTATGTTTAACTAAAAAGATTACTGAAACTAATAGAATGTATTACTAAATTAGTACATGAAACAAATAAGGTGGTTGGTAGAATTCGGAAAAAATGTCGACATTATAGAATATGTATCAAAAAACCAATATAAAAAGTTTCTATATGGCAACTAAAAGGATTACTGACGCTAATGGAATCTATTACTTAATTAGTATATGCAACAAATATAGTGGTTGGTTGCATTTGGAAAAAATGTCGGCATTATAGAACATGTGACATCAAACCTACATAGGGAGTGGTGTCGCTCAAGGCATGTCAGATAAAAAAGTTTTGCTTTGCCGCCATAAGTTAATTATTTTTAACTAAAAAGATTACTAAAATTAATAGAATGTATTACTTAATTAGTACATGCAACAAATATAGTGATTGGTTGCATTTGGAAAAAATGTCGGCATTATAGAACATGTGACATCAAACCTACATAGGGAGTGGTGTCGCTCAAGGCATGTCAGATAAAAAAGTTTTGCCTTTGACGTCATAAGATAATTATATTTAACTAAAAAGATTACTGAAGCCATTAGTATGTATTACTAAATTAGTACATGAAATATATAAAGTAGCATTCGAAAAATGTCGACATTATAGAATATGTGTCATAAAACCTATATAAAATGTTTCTATATGGAATAACACTGTGCTTTGCCGGCATAAGTAAATTATGTTAAACTAGAAAGATTACTGACGGTAATGGAATCTATTACTCAATTAGTAAATGCATCAAACATAGTTGTTGGTTGCATTTGGAAAAAATGTCGGCATTATAGAATATGTGTCATCAAACCTATATAGGGAGTGGTATCGCTCAAGGCATGTCAAATAAAAAAGTTTTGCCTTGCCGTCATAAGTTAATTATGTTAAACTAAAAGGATTACTGACGCTTATGGAATCTATTACTTAATTAGTACATGCAACAAATATCGTGGTTGGTTGCATTTGGAAAAAATGTCGGCATTATAGAATATGTGACATCAAACCTACATAGGGAGTGGTGTCGCTCAAGGCATGTCAGATAAAAAAGTTTTGCCTTTGACGTCATAAGATAATTATATTTAACTAAAAAGATTACTGAAGCCATTAGTATGTATTACTAAATTAGTACATGAAATATATAAGGTAGCATTCGAAAAATGTCGACATTATAGAATATGTGTCATAAAACCTATATAAAATGTTTCTATATGGAATAACACTGTGCCTTGTCGGCATAAGTAAATTATGTTAAACTAGAAAGATTACTGACGCTAATGGAATCTATTACTCAATTAGTAAATGCATCAAACATAGTTGTTGGTTGCATTTGGAAAAAATGTCGGCATTATAGAATATGTGTCATTAAACCTACATAGGGAGTGGTGTCGCTCAAGGCATGTCAAATAAAAAAGTTTTGCCTTGCCGTCATAAGTTAATTATGTTAAACTAAAAGGATTACTGACGCTAATGGAATCCATTACTTAATTAGTACATGCAACAAATATAGTGGTTGGTTGCATTTGGAAAAAATGTCGGCATTCTAGAATATGTGTCATCAAACCTACATAGGGAGTGGTGTCGTTCAAGGCATGTTAGATAAAAAAGTTTTGCCTTGCCGTCATGAGTCAATTATGTTTAACTAAAAAGATTACAGAAACTAATAGAATGTATTACTAAATTAGTACATGAAACAAATAAGGTGGTTGGTAGCATTCGGAAAAAATGTCGACATTATAGAATATGTGTCATAAAACCTATATAAAAAGTTTCTATATGGCATAACACTGTGTGGTTTTGCCTTGCCGGCATAAATCCATTGTGTTAAACTAAAAAGATTACTGACGCTAATGGAATCTATTACTTAATAAGTACATGAAACAAATATATAGTGGTTGGTTGCATTTGGAAAAAATGTCGGCATTATAGAATATGTGTCATCAAACCTACATAGGGAGTGGTGTCGCTCAAGGCATGTCAGATAAAAAAGTTTTGCCTTGCCGTCATGAGTTAATTATTTTTAACTCAAAAGAATACTGATGCCATTAGAATGTATTACTTAATTAGTACATGAAACAAATAAGGTGGCTGGTAGCATTCGGAAAAAATGTCGACATTATAGAATATGTGTCATAAAACCAATATAAAAAGTTTCTATACGGCATAACACTGTGTGGTTTTGCCTTGCCGGCATAAGTCAATTATGTTAAACTAATAAGATTACTGACGCTAATGGAATCTATCTCTTAAATAGTACATAAAACATATATAGTGGTTGGTTGCATTTAGAAAAAATGTCGGCATTATAGAATATGTGTCATTAAAACGACATAGGGAGTGGTGTCGCTCAAGGCATGTCAGATAAAAAAGTTTTGCCTTGCCGTCATGAGTCAATTATGTTTAACTAAAAAGATTACTGAAACTAATAGAATGTATTACTAAATTAGTACATAAAACAAATAAGGTGGTTGGTAGCATTCGGAAAATATCTCGACATTATAGAATATGTGTCATAAAACCAATATAAAGAGTTTCTATACGGCATAACACTGTGTGGTTTGGCTTGCCGGCATAAGTCAATTATGTTAAACTAATAAGATTACTGACGCTAATGGAATCTATCTCTTAAATAGTACATAAAACATATATAGTGGTTGGTTGCATTTGGAAAAAATTTCGGCATTATAGAATATGTGTCATCAAACCTACATAGGGAGTGGTGTCGCTCAAGGCATGTCAGATAAAAAAGTTTTGCCTTCCCGTAATAAGTTAATTATGTTAAACTAAAAAGATTACTGATGCCATTAGAATCTATTACTTAATTAGTACATGAATCAGACATAGTTCTTGGTTGCATTCGGAAAAAATGTCGGCATTATAGAATATGTGTCATTAAACCGACATAGGGAGTGGTGTCGCTCAAGGCATGTCAAATAAAAAGTTTTGCCTTGCCGTCATAAGTTAATTATGTTAAACTAAAAGGATTACTGACGCTTATGGAATCTATTACTTAATTAGTACATGCAACAAATATAGTGGTTGGTTGCATTTAGAAAAAATGTCGGCATTATAGAATATGTGTCATCAAACCTATATAGGGAGTGTTGTCGCTCAAGGCATGTCAAAAAAAAAGTTTTGCCTTGCCGTCATAAGTTAATTATGTTAAATTAAAAGGATTACTGACGCTAATGGAATCTATTACTTAATTAGTACATGCAACAAATATAGTGGTTGGTTGCATTTGGAAAAAATGTCGGCATTATATGTGTGTATGTGTCATCAAACCTACATAGGGAGTGGTGTCGCTCAAGGCATGTCAGATAAAAAGTTTTGCTTTGCCGTCAAAAGTTAATTATTTTTAACTCAAAAGATTACTGATGCCATTAGAATGTATTACTTAATTAGTACATGAAACAAATAAGGTGGTTGGTAGCATTCGGAAAAATGTCGACATTATAGAATATGTGTCATAAACCACTATAAAAAGTTTACGGCATAACACTGTGTGGTTTTGCCTTGCCGGCATACGTCAATTATG
>NW_020825041.1:0-45374 GCF_003285875.2 Drosophila novamexicana | reverse complement strand
ACACAAATATTCTATGGTACAATCAGATATACTGTAGAAAATTTCATAAAGTTCGGTTAAGAAAAAACCAAAGTTATATGTAGCTGCGCAATTGGATGGGGCAGCTAGCGAATACTTCAATTATTAGGTATACATATACACACACACATTCAAGCGCGTCTGCTTTGCATTCTATCGCCTTCTAACAGCATGGTAATTGCGACTTTTTTCTGTAACGCTATTTTAGTTCGTTTTTTCTCGATAATACTTAATTATTGGTGTGGCTGCTGAGTAGAGAAATAGCAAGTAGTGCGGTCTGTCGCGAGCTCGAGCCCTACCTGGGAAACTATTCTTTTCTATACCCTGAATCCATTAAAAATGGGTAAAAAGGGTATATTGTATTTGTGCAAAATGCAAATGTATGTAACAGGCAGAAGGGAGCATCTCCGACCCCATAAAGTGTATATATTCTTGGTCAGCATCAATGGCCGAGTCGATCTAGCCATGTCAGTCTGTCCGTCCGTCCGCCTGTCCGTCCGTCCGTCTGCCCGTATGTATGAACGCAAGGATCTCAGAACCTATATGAGCTATACCTATCGTCACCTCCGCGCTACCTCCACAGAGCTATAAATCAAGTTAATAACCCAACTTGTATTGCCAACCAATTTAAGCCACAATTTAAATGCAATTGACTTTTTGAGAATACACAAATATTCTATGGTACAATAAGATATACAGTAGAAAATTTCATAAGGTTCAGTTAAGAAAAAACCAAAGTTATACGTAACTCCGCAATTGGATGGGGCAGCTAGGGAATACTTTAATAATTTATGTACACATGTACACACACACAATCATGCGCGTCTGCTTCGCATTCTATCGCCTTCTAACAGCATGGTAACTGCGTTTTTTTCTGTAACGCTAATTTAGTTCGTTTTTTCTCGATAATACTTAATTATTGGTGTGGCTGCTGAGTAGAGAAATAGCAAGTGGTGCGGTATGTTGCGAGTTCGAGCCCTACCTGGGAAACTTTTCTTATTTTTATACCCTGAACTCATTAAAAATGGGTAAAAAGGGTATATTGTATTTGTGCAAAATGCAAATGTATGTAACAGGCAGAAGGGAGCATCTCCAACCCCATAAAGTGTATATATTCTTGGTCAGCATCAATAGTCGAGTCGATCTAGCCATGTCCGTCTGTCCGTATGTATGAACGCAAGGATCTCAGAACCTATAAGAGCCTATCCTGTTCTTGAGCAAATTGGGTAAATAATAATAGCTAGAGTCACCAGACATGATATGTTGCTTCTAGAATATTATATATATGTCAACTATCATTCATTTTATACCTATCTCCACCTCCCCGCTACCACCACAGAGCTATAAATCAAGTAAATAACCCAACTTGCATTGCCAACCAATTTAACCTACAATTTAAATGCAATTGACTTTTTGAGAATACACAAATATTCTATGGTACAATAAGATATGCAGTAGAAAATTTCATAAGGTTCGGTTAAGAAAAAACCAAAGTTATACGTAACTCCGCAATTGGATGGGGCAGCTAGGGAATACTTCAATTATTTATGTATACATATACACACACACATTCATGCGCGTCTGCTTTGCATTCTATCGCCTTCTAACAGCATGGTAATTGCGACTTTTTTCTGTAACGCTATTTTAGTTCGTTTTTTCTCGATAATATTGGTGTGGCTGCTGAGTAGAGAAATAGCAAGTAGTGCGGTCTGTCGCGAGGTCGAGCCCTACCTGGGAAACTATTCTTTTTTATACCCTGAATCCATTAAAAATGGGTAAAAAGGGTATATTGTATTTGTGCAAAATGCAAATGTTTGTAACAGGCAGAAGGAAGCATCTCCAACCCCATAAAGTGTATATATTCTTGGTCAGCATCAATAGTCGAGTCGATCTAGCCATGTCCGTCTGTCCGTATGTATGAACGCAAGGATCTCAGAACCTATAAAATGGGTAAAAAAAGTATATTGTATTTGAGCTATAAATCAAGTAAATAACCCAACTTGCATTGCCAACCAATTTAACCTACAATTTAAATGCAATTGACTTTTGAGAATACACAAATATTCTATGGTACAATCAGATATACTGTAGAAAATTTCATAAAGTTCGGTTAAGAAAAAACCAAAGTTATATGTAGCTGCGCAATTGGATGGGGCAGCTAGCGAATACTTCAATTATTTATGTATACATATACACACACACATTCAAGCGCGTCTGCTTTGCATTCTATCGCCTTCTAACAGCATGGTAATTGCGACTTTTTTCTGTAACGCTATTTTAGTTCGTTTTTTCTCGATAATACTTAATTATTGGTGTGGCTGCTGAGTAGAGAAATAGCAAGTAGTGCGGTCTGTCGCGAGCTCGAGCCCTACCTGGGAAACTATTCTTTTCTATACCCTGAATCCATTAAAAATGGGTAAAAAGGGTATATTGTATTTGTGCAAAATGCAAATGTATGTAACAGGCAGAAGGGAGCATCTCCGACCCCATAAAGTGTATATATTCTTGGTCAGCATCAATGGCCGAGTCGATCTAGCCATGTCAGTCTGTCCGTCCGTCCGCCTGTCCGTCCGTCCGTCTGCCCGTATGTATGAACGCAAGGATCTCAGAACCTATATGATCTATACCTATCGTCACCTCCGCGCTACCTCCACAGAGCTATAAATCAAGTTAATAACCCAACTTGTATTGCCAACCAATTTAAGCCACAATTTAAATGCAATTGACTTTTTGAGAATACACAAATATTCTATGGTACAATAAGATATACAGTAGAAAATTTCATAAGGTTCAGTTAAGAAAAAACCAAAGTTATACGTAACTCCGCAATTGGATGGGGCAGCTAGGGAATACTTTAATAATTTATGTACACATGTACACACACACAATCATGCGCGTCTGCTTCGCATTCTATCGCCTTCTAACAGCATGGTAATTGCGACTTTTTTCTGTAACGCTATTTTAGTTCGTTTTTTCTCGATAATACTTAATTATTGGTGTGGCTGCTGAGTAGAGAAATAGCAAGTAGTGCGGTCTGTCGCGAGCTCGAGCCCTACCTGGGAAACTATTCTTTTCTATACCCTGAATCCATTAAAAATGGGTAAAAAGGGTATATTGTATTTGTGCAAAATGCAAATGTATGTAACAGGCAGAAGGGAGCATCTCCGACCCCATAAAGTGTATATATTCTTGGTCAGCATCAATGGCCGAGTCGATCTAGCCATGTCAGTCTGTCCGTCCGTCCGCCTGTCCGTCCGTCCGTCTGCCCGTATGTATGAACGCAAGGATCTCAGAACCTATATGAGCTATACCTATCGTCACCTCCGCGCTACCTCCACAGAGCTATAAATCAAGTTAATAACCCAACTTGTATTGCCAACCAATTTAAGCCACAATTTAAATGCAATTGACTTTTTGAGAATACACAAATATTCTATGGTACAATAAGATATACAGTAGAAAATTTCATAAGGTTCAGTTAAGAAAAAACCAAAGTTATACGTAACTCCGCAATTGGATGGGGCAGCTAGGGAATACTTTAATAATTTATGTACACATGTACACACACACAATCATGCGCGTCTGCTTCGCATTCTATCGCCTTCTAACAGCATGGTAATTGCGACTTTTTTCTGTAACGCTATTTTAGTTCGTTTTTTCTCGATAATACTTAATTATTGGTGTGGCTGCTGAGTAGAGAAATAGCAAGTAGTGCGGTCTGTCGCGAGTTCGAGCCCTACATGGGAAAATATTCTTTTTTATACCCTGAATTCATTAAAAATGGGTAAAAAGGGTATATTGTATTTGTGCAAAATGCAAATGTATGTAACAGGCAGAAGGGAGCATCTCCGACCCCATAAAGTGTATATATTCTTGGTCAGCATCAATAGCCTAGTTGATCTAGCCATGTCAGTCTGTCCGTCCGCCCGCCTGTCCGTCCATCCGTCTGCCCGTATGTATGAACGCAAGGATCTCAGAAACTATATGAGCTATACCTATCGTCACCTCCGCGCTACCTCCACAGAGCTATAAATCAAGTTAATAACCCAACTTGTATTGCCAACCAATTTAAGCCACAATTTAAATGCAATTGACTTTTTGAGAATACACAAATATTCTATGGTACAATAAGATATGCAGTAGAAAATTTCATAAGGTTCGGTTAAGAAAAAACCAAAGTTATACGTAACTCCGCAATTGGATGGGGCAGCTAGGGAATACTTCAATTATTTATGTATACATATACACACACACATTCATGCGCGTCTGCTTTGCATTCTATCGCCTTCTAACAGCATGGTAATTGCGACTTTTTTCTGTAACGCTATTTTAGTTCGTTTTTTCTCGATAATATTGGTGTGGCTGCTGAGTAGAGAAATAGCAAGTAGTGCGGTCTGTCGCGAGGTCGAGCCCTACCTGGGAAACTATTCTTTTCTATACCCTGAATCCATTAAAAATGGGTAAAAAGGGTATATTGTATTTGTGCAAAATGCAAATGTATGTAACAGGCAGAAGGGAGCATCTCCGACCCCATAAAGTGTATATATTCTTGGTCAGCATCAATGGCCGAGTCGATCTAGCCATGTCAGTCTGTCCGTCCGTCCGCCTGTCCGTCCGCCTGTCCGTCCGTCCGTCTGCCCGTATGTATGAACGCAAGGATCTCAGAACCTATATGAGCTATACCTGTCGTCACCTCCGCGCTACCTCCACAGAGCTATAAATCAAGTTAATAACACAACTTGTATTGCCAACCAATTTAAGCCACAATTTAAATGCAATTGACTTTTTGAGAATACACAAATATTCTATGGTACAATAAGATATACAGTAGAAAATTTCATAAGGTTCAGTTAAGAAAAAACCAAAGTTATACGTAACTCCGCAATTGGATGGGGCAGCTAGGGAATACTTTAATAATTTATGTACACATGTACACACACACAATCATGCGCGTCTGCTTCGCATTCTATCGCCTTCTAACAGCATGGTAATTGCGACTTTTTTCTGTAACGCTATTTTAGTTCGTTTTTTCTCGATAATACTTAATTATTGGTGTGGCTGCTGAGTAGAGAAATAGCAAGTAGTGCGGTCTGTCGCGAGTTCGAGCCCTACCTGGGAAACTATTCTTTTTTATACCCTGAATCCATTAAAAATGGGTAAAAAGGGTATATTGTATTTGTGCAAAATGCAAATGTATGTAACAGGCAGAAGGGAGCATCTCCGACCCCATAAAGTGTATATATTCTTGGTCAGCATCAATAGCCGAGTCGATCTAGCCATGTCAGTCTGTCCGTCCGTCCGCCTGTCCGTCCGTCCGTCTGCCCGTATGTATGAACGTAAGGATCTCAGAACCTATATGAGCTATACCTATCGTCACCTCCGCGCTACCTCCACAGAGCTATAAATCAAGTTAATAACCCAACTTGTATTGCCAACCAATTTAAGCCACAATTTAAATGCAATTGACTTTTTGAGAATACACAAATATTCTATGGTACAATAAGATATGCAGTAGAAAATTTCAGAAGGTTCGGTTAAGAAAAAACCAATGTTATACGTAACTCCGCAATTGGATGGGGCAGCTAGGGAATACTTCAATAATTTATGTACACATGTACACACACACAATCATGCGCGTCTGCTTCGCATTCTATCGCCTTCTAACAGCATGGTAATTGCGACTCTTTTCTGTAACGCTATTTTAGTTCGTTTTTTCTCGATAATATTGGTGTGGCTGCTGAGTAGAGAAATAGCAAGTAGTGCGGTCTGTCGCGAGTTCGAGCCCTACCTGTGAAACTATTCTTTTTTATACCCTGAATCCATTAAAAATGGGTAAAAAGGGTATATTGTATTTGTGCAAAATGCAAATGTATGTAACAGGCAGAAGGGAGCATCTCCGACCCCATAAAGTGTATATATTCTTGGTCAGCATCAATAGCCTAGTTGATCTAGCCATGTCAGTCTGTCCGTCCGCCCGCCTGTCCGTCCATCCGTCTGCCCGTATGTATGAACGCAAGGATCTCAGAAACTATATGAGCTATACCTATCGTCACCTCCGCGCTACCTCCACAGAGCTATAAATCAAGTTAATAACCCAACTTGTATTGCCAACCAATTTAAGCCACAATTTAAATGCAATTGACTTTTTGAGAATACACAAATATTCTATGGTACAATAAGATATACAGTAGAAAATTTCATAAGGTTCGGTTAAGAAAAAGCCAAAGTTATATGTAACTCCGCAATTGGATGGGGCAGCTAGGGAATACTTCAATAATTTATGTACACATGTACACACACACATTCATGCGCGTCTGCTTTACATTCTATCGCCTTCTAACAGCATGGTAATTGCGACTTTTTTCTGTAACGCTATTTTAGTTCGTTTTTTCTCGATAATACTTAATTATTGGTGTGGCTGCTGAGTAGAGAAATAGCAAGTAGTGCGGTCTGTTGCGAGCTCGAGCCCTACCTGGGAAACTATTCTTTTTTATACCCTGAATCCATTAAAAATGGGTAAAAAGGGTATATTGTATTTGTGCAAAATGCAAATGTATGTAACAGGCAGAAGGGAGCATCTCCAACCCCATAAAGTGTATATATTCTTGGTCAGCATCAATAGTCGAGTCGATCTAGCCATGTCCGTCTGTCCGTATGAATGAACGCAAGGATCTCAGAACCTATAAAATGGGTAAAAAGAGTATATTGTATTTGTGCAAAATGCAAATGTATGTAACAGGCAGAAGGGAGCATCTCCGACCCCATAAAGTGTATATATTCTTGGTCAGCATCAATAGCCTAGTTGATCTAGCCATGTCAGTCTGTCCGTCCGCCCGCCTGTCCGTCCATCCGTCTGCCCGTATGTATGAACGCAAGGATCTCAGAAACTATATGAGCTATACCTATCGTCACCTCCGCGCTACCTCCACAGAGCTGTAAATCAAGTTAATAACCCAACTTGTATTGCCAACCAATTTAAGCCACAATTTAAATGCAATTGACTTTTTGAGAATACACAAATATTCTATGGTACAATAAGATATACAGTAGAAAATTTCATAAGGTTCGGTTAAGAAAAAGCCAAAGTTATATGTAACTCCGCAATTGGATGGGGCAGCTAGGGAATACTGCAATAATTTATGTACACATGTACACACACACATTCATGCGCGTCTGCTTTGCATTCTATCGCCTTCTAACAGCATGGTAATTGCGACTTTTTTCTGTAACGCTATTTTAGTTCGTTTTTTCTCGATAATACTTAATTATTGGTGTGGCTGCTGAGTAGAGAAATAGCAAGTAGTGCGGTCTGTCGCGAGTTCGAGCCCTACATGGGAAAATATTCTTTTTTATACCCTGAATCCATTAAAAATGGGTAAAAAGGGTATATTGTATTTGTGCAAAATGCAAATGTATGTAACAGGCAGACGGGAGCATTTCCAACCCCATAAAGTGTATATATTCTTGGTCAGCATCAATAGCCGAGTCGATCTAGCCATGTCAGTCTGTCCGTCCGTCCGCCTGTCCGTCCGTCCGTCTGCCCGTATGTATGAACGCAAGGATCTCAGAACCTATATGAGCTATACCTATCGTCACCTCCGCGCTACCTCCACAGAGCTATAAATCAAGTTAATAACCCAACTTGTATTGCCAACCAATTTAAGCCACAATTTAAATGCAATTGACTTTTTGAGAATACACAAATATTTTATGGTACAATAAGATATACAGTAGAAAATTTCATAAGGTTCAGTTAAGAAAAAACCAAAGTTATACGTAACTCCGCAATTGGATGGGGCAGCTAGGGAATACTTTAATAATTTATGTACACATGTACACACACACAATCATGCGCGTCTGCTTCGCATTCTATCGCCTTCTAACAGCATGGTAATTGCGACTTTTTTCTGTAACGCTATTTTAGTTCGTTTTTTCTCGATAATACTTAATTATTGGTGTGGCTGCTGAGTAGAGAAATAGCAAGTAGTGCGGTCTGTCGCGAGTTCGAGCCCTACCTGGGAAACTATTCTTTTTTATACCCTGAATCCATTAAAAATGGGTAAAAAGGGTATATTGTATTTGTGCAAAATGCAAATGTATGTAAAAGGCAGAAGGGAGCATCTCCAACCCCATAAAGTGTATATATTCTTGGTCAGCATCAATAGTCGAGTCGATCTAGCCATGTCCGTCTGTCCGTATGTATGAACGCAAGGATCTCAGAACCTATGAAATGGGTAAAAAGAGTATATTGTATTTGTGCAAAATGCAAATGTATGTAACAGGCAGAAGGGAGCATCTCCGACCCCATAAAGTGTATATATTCTTGGTCAGCATCAATAGCCGAGTCGATCTAGCCATGTCAGTCTGTCCGTCCGTCCGCCTGTCCGTCCGTCCGTCTG
This sequence comes from Drosophila novamexicana, assembly GCF_003285875.2. Taxonomy (NCBI): domain Eukaryota; kingdom Metazoa; phylum Arthropoda; class Insecta; order Diptera; family Drosophilidae; genus Drosophila; species Drosophila novamexicana. The sequence goes on along the minus strand of NW_020825041.1, from coordinate 36,957 downwards.
CCCGTATGTATGAACGCAAGGATCTCAGAAACTATATGAGCTATACCTACCGTCACCTGCGCGCTACCTCCACAGAGCTATAAATCAAGTTAATAACCCAACTTGTATTGCCAACCAATTTAAGCCACAATTTAAATGCAATTGACTTTTTGAGAATACACAAATATTCTATGGTACAATAAGATATACAGTAGAAAATTTCATAAGGTTCGGTTAAGAAAAAGCCAAAGTTATATGTAACTCCGCAATTGGATGGGGCAGCTAGGGAATACTTCAATAATTTATGTACACATGTACACACACACATCATGCGCATCTGCTTTGCATTCTATCGCCTTCTAACAGCATGGTAACTGCGACTTTTTTCTGTAAAGCTAATTTAGTTCGTTTTTTCTCGATAATACTTAAATATTGGTGTGGCTGCTGAGTAGAGAAATAGCAAGTAGTGCGGTCTGTCGCGAGTTCGAGCCCTACATGGGAAAATATTCTTTTTTATACCCTGAATCCATTAAAAATGGGTAAAAAGGGTATATTGTATTTGTGCAAAATGCAAATGTATGTAACAGGCAGACGGGAGCATTTCCAACCCCATAAAGTGTATATATTCTTGGTCAGCATCAATAGCCGAGTCGATCTAGCCATGTCAGTCTGTCCGTCCGTCCGCCTGTCCGTCCGTCCGTCTGCCCGTATGTATGAACGCAAGGATCTCAGAACCTATATGAGCTATACCTATCGTCACCTCCGCGCTACCTCCACAGAGCTATAAATCAAGTTAATAACCCAACTTGTATTGCCAACCAATTTAAGCCACAATTTAAATGCAATTGACTTTTTGAGAATGCACAAATATTTTATGGTACAATAAGATATACAGTAGAAAATTTCATAAGGTTCAGTTAAGAAAAAACCAAAGTTATACGTAACTCCGCAATTGGATGGGGCAGCTAGGGAATACTTTAATAATTTATGTACACATGTACACACACACAATCATGCGCGCCTGATTCGCATTCTATCGCCTTCTAACAGCATGGTAATTGCGACTTTTTTCTGTAACGCTATTTTAGTTCGTTTTTTCTCGATAATACTTAATTATTGGTGTGGCTGCTGAGTAGAGAAATAGCAAGTAGTGCGGTCTGTCGCGAGTTCGAGCCCTACCTGGGAAACTATTCTTTTTTATACCCTGAATCCATTAAAAATGGGTAAAAAGGGTATATTGTATTTGTGCAAAATGCAAATGTATGTAAAAGGCAGAAGGGAGCATCTCCAACCCCATAAAGTGTATATATTCTTGGTCAGCATCAATAGTCGAGTCGATCTAGCCATGTCCGTCTGTCCGTATGTATGAACGCAAGGATCTCAGAACCTATGAAATGGGTAAAAAGAGTATATTGTATTTGTGCAAAATGCAAATGTATGTAACAGGCAGAAGGGAGCATCTCCGACCCCATAAAGTGTATATATTCTTGGTCAGCATCAATAGCCGAGTCGATCTAGCCATGTCAGTCTGTCCGTCCGTCCGCCTGTCCGTCCGTCCGTCTGCCCGTATGTATGAACGCAAGGATCTCAGAAACTATATGAGCTATACCTATCGTCACCTCCGCGCTACCTCCACAGAGCTATAAATCAAGTTAATAACCCAACTTGTATTGCCAACCAATTTAAGCCACAATTTAAATGCAATTGACTTTTTGAGAATACACAAATATTCTATGGTACAATAAGATATACAGTAGAAAATTTCATAAGGTTCGGTTAAGAAAAAGCCAAAGTTATATGTAACTCCGCAATTGGATGGGGCAGCTAGGGAATACTTCAATAATTTATGTACACATGTACACACACACATCATGCGCATCTGCTTTGCATTCTATCGCCTTCTAACAGCATGGTAACTGCGACTTTTTTCTGTAAAGCTAATTTAGTTCGTTTTTTCTCGATAATACTTAAATATTGGTGTGGCTGCTGAGTAGAGAAATAGCAAGTGGTGCGGTATGTTGCGAGTTCGAGCCCTACCTGGGAAACTTTTCTTATTTTTATACCCCGAACTCATTAAAAATGGGTAAAAAGGGTATATTGTATTTGTGCAAAATGCAAATGTATGTAACAGGCAGAAGGGAGCATCTCCAACCCCATAAAGTGTATATATTCTTGGTCAGCATCAATAGTCGAGTCGATCTAGCCATGTCCGTCTGCCCGTATGTATGAACGCAAGGATCTCAGAACCTATAACAGCCTATCCTGTTCTTGAGCAAATTGGGTAAATAATAATAGCTAGAGTCACCAGACATGATATGTTGCTTCTAGAATATTATATATATGTCAACTATCATTCATTTTATACCTATCTCCACCTCCCCGCTACCACCACAGAGCTATAAATCAAGTAAATAAGCCAACTTGCATTGCCAACCAATTTAACCTACAATTTAAATGCAATTGACTTTTTGAGAATACACAAATATTCTATGGTACAATATGATATACAGTAGAAAATTTCATAAGGTTCAGTTAAGAAAAAACCAAAGTTATACGTAACTCCGCAATTGGATGGGGCAGCTAGGGAATACTTTAATAATTTATGTACACATGTACACACACACAATCATGCGCGCCTGATTCGCATTCTATCGCCTTCTAACAGCATGGTAATTGCGACTTTTTTCTGTAACGCTATTTTAGTTCGTTTTTTCTCGATAATATTGGTGTGGCTGCTGAGTAGAGAAATAGCAAGTAGTGCGGTCTGTCGCGAGTTCGAGCCCTACCTGTGAAACTATTCTTTTTTATACCCTGAATCCATTAAAAATGGGTAAAAAGGGTATATTGTATTTGTGCAAAATGCAAATGTATGTAACAGGCAGAAGGGAGCATCTCCAACCCCATAAAGTGTATATATTCTTGGTCAGCATCAATAGTCGAGTCGATCTAGCCATGTCCGTCTGCCCGTATGTATGAACGCAAGGATCCCAGAACCTATAACAGCCTATCCTGTTCTTGAGCAAATTGGGTAAATAATAATAGCTAGAGTCACCAGACATGATATGTTGCTTCTAGAATATTATATATATGTCAACTATCATTCATTTTATACCTATCTCCACCTCCCCGCTACCACCACAGAGCTATAAATCAAGTAAATAAGCCAACTTGCATTGCCAACCAATTTAACCTACAATTTAAATGCAATTGACTTTTTGAGAATACACAAATATTCTATGGTACAATAAGATATACAGTAGAAAATTTCATAAGGTTCGGTTAAGAAAAAGCCAAAGTTATATGTAACTCCGCAATTGGATGGGGCAGCTAGGGAATACTTCAATAATTTATGTACACATGTACACACACACATCATGCGCATCTGCTTTGCATTCTATCGCCTTCTAACAGCATGGTAACTGCGACTTTTTTCTGTAACGCTAATTTAGTTCGTTTTTTCTCGATAATACTTAATTATTGGTGTGGCTGCTGAGTAGAGAAATAGCAAGTGGTGCGGTATGTTGCGAGTTCGAGCCCTACCTGGGAAACTTTTCTTATTTTTATACCCTGAACTCATTAAAAATGGGTAAAAAGGGTATATTGTATTTGTGCAAAATGCAAATGTATGTAACAGGCAGAAGGGAGCATCTCCAACCCCATAAAGTGTATATATTCTTGGTCAGCATCAATAGTCGAGTCGATCTAGCCATGTCCGTCTGTCCGTATGTATGAACGCAAGGATCTCAGAACCTATAAGAGCCTATCCTGTTCTTGAGCAAATTGGGTAAATAATAATAGCTAGAGTCACCAGACATGATATGTTGCTTCTAGAATATTATATATATGTCAACTATCATTCATTTTATACCTATCTCCACCTCCCCGCTACCACCACAGAGCTATAAATCAAGTAAATAACCCAACTTGCATTGCCAACCAATTTAACCTACAATTTAAATGCAATTGACTTTTTGAGAATACACAAATATTCTATGGTACAATAAGATATACTGTAGAAAATTTCATAAAGTTCGGTTAAGAAAAAACCAAACTTATATGTAACTCCGCAATTGGATGGGGCAGCTAGCGAATACTTCAATTATTTATGTATACATATACACACACACATTCATGCGCGTCTGCTTCGCATTCTATCGCCTTCTAACAGCATGGTAATTGCGACTTTTTTCTGTAACGCTATTTTAGTTCGTTTTTTCTCGATAATATTGGTGTGGCTGCTGAGTAGAGAAATAGCAAGTAGTGCGGTCTGTCGCGAGTTCGAGCCCTACCTGTGAAACTATTCTTTTTTATACCCTGAATCCATTAAAAATGGGTAAAAAGGGTATATTGTATTTGTGCAAAATGCAAATGTATGTAACAGGCAGAAGGGAGCATCTCCGACCCCATAAAGTGTATATATTCTTGGTCAGCATCAATAGCCGAGTCGATCTAGCCATGTCAGTCTGTCCGTCCGTCCGCCTGTCCGTCCGTCCGTCTGCCCGTATGTATGAACGCAAGGATCTCAGAAACTATATGAGCTATACCTATCGTCACCTCCGCGCTACCTCCACAGAGCTATAAATCAAGTTAATAACCCAACTTGTATTGCCAACCAATTTAAGCCACAATTTAAATGCAATTGACTTTTTGAGAATACACAAATATTCTTTGGTACAATAAGATATACAGTAGAAAATTTCATAAGGTTCGGTTAAGAAAAAGTCAAAGTTATATGTAACTCCGCAATTGGATGGGGCAGCTAGGGAATACTTCAATAATTTATGTACACATGTACACACACACATTCATGCGCGTCTGCTTTGCATTCTATCGCCTTCTAACAGCATGGTAACTGCGACTTTTTTCTGTAACGCTAATTTAGTTCGTTTTTTCTCGATAATACTTAATTATTGGTGTGGCTGCTGAGTAGAGAAATAGCAAGTGGTGCGGTATGTTGCGAGTTCGAGCCCTACCTGGGAAACTTTTCTTATTTTTATACCCTGAACTCATTAAAAATGGGTAAAAAGGGTATATTGTATTTGTGCAAAATGCAAATGTATGTAACAGGCAGAAGGGAGCATCTCCAACCCCATAAAGTGTATATATTCTTGGTCAGCATCAATAGTCGAGTCGATCTAGCCATGTCCGTCTGTCCGTATGTATGAACGCAAGGATCTCAGAACCTATAAGAGCCTATCCTGTTCTTGAGCAAATTGGGTAAATAATAATAGCTAGAGTTACCAGACATGATATGTTGCTTCTAGAATATTATATATATGTCAACTATCATTCATTTTATACCTATCTCCACCTCCCCGCTACCACCACAGAGCTATAAATCAAGTAAATAACCCAACTTGCATTGCCAACCAATTTAACCTACAATTTAAATGCAATTGACTTTTTGAGAATACACAAATATTCTATGGTACAATAAGATATACTGTAGAAAATTTCATAAAGTTCGGTTAAGAAAAAACCAAACTTATATGTAACTCCGCAATTGGATGGGGCAGCTAGCGAATACTTCAATTATTTATGTATACATATACACACACACATTCATGCGCGTCTGCTTCGCATTCTATCGCCGTCTAACAGCATGGTAACTGCGACTTTTTTCTGTAACGCTATTTTAGTTCGTTTTTTCTCGATAATATTGGCGTGGCTGCTGAGTAGAGAAATAGCAAGTAGTGCGGTCTGTCGCGAGTTCGAGCCCTACCTGTGAAACTATTCTTTTTTATACCCTGAATCCATTAAAAATGGATAAAAAGGGTATATTGTATTTGTGCAAAATGCAAATGTATGTAACAGGCAGAAGGGAGCATCTCCAACCCCATAAAGTGTATATATTCTTGGTCAGCATCAATAGCCGAGTCGATCTAGCCATGTCAGTCTGTCCGTCCGTCGTATGAACGCAAGGATCTCAGAACCTATAAGAGCCTATCCTGTTCTTGAGCAAATTGGGTAAATAATAATAGCTAGAGTTACCAGACATGATATGTTGCTTCTAGAATATTATATATATGTCAACTATCATTCATTTTATACCTATCTCCACCTCCCCGCTACCACCACAGAGCTATAAATCAAGTAAATAACCCAACTTGCATTGCCAACCAATTTAACCTACAATTTAAATGCAATTGACTTTTTGAGAATACACAAATATTCTATGGTACAATAAGATATACTGTAGAAAATTTCATAAAGTTCGGTTAAGAAAAAACCAAACTTATATGTAACTCCGCAATTGGATGGGGCAGCTAGCGAATACTTCAATTATTTATGTATACATATACACACACACATTCATGCGCGTCTGCTTTGCATTCTATCGCCTTCTAACAGCATGGTAACTGCGACTTTTTTCTGTAACGCTAATTTAGTTCGTTTTTTCTCGATAATACTTAATTATTGGTGTGGCTGCTGAGTAGAGAAATAGCAAGTGGTGCGGTATGTTGCGAGTTCGAGCCCTACCTGGGAAACTTTTCTTATTTTTATACCCTGAACTCATTAAAAATGGGTAAAAAGGGTATATTGTATTTGTGCAAAATGCAAATGTATGTAACAGGCAGAAGGGAGCATCTCCAACCCCATAAAGTGTATATATTCTTGGTCAGCATCAATAGTCGAGTCGATCTAGCCATGTCCGTCTGTCCGTATGTATGAACGCAAGGATCTCAGAACCTATAAGAGCCTATCCTGTTCTTGAGCAAATTGGGTAAATAATAATAGCTAGAGTTACCAGACATGATATGTTGCTTCTAGAATATTATATATATGTCAACTATCATTCATTTTATACCTATCTCCACCTCCCCGCTACCACCACAGAGCTATAAATCAAGTAAATAACCCAACTTGCATTGCCAACCAATTTAACCTACAATTTAAATGCAATTGACTTTTTGAGAATACACAAATATTCTATGGTACAATAAGATATACTGTAGAAAATTTCATAAAGTTCGGTTAAGAAAAAACCAAACTTATATGTAACTCCGCAATTGGATGGGGCAGCTAGCGAATACTTCAATTATTTATGTATACATATACACACACACATTCATGCGCGTCTGCTTTGCATTCTATCGCCTTCTAACAGCATGGTAACTGCGACTTTTTTCTGTAACGCTAATTTAGTTCGTTTTTTCTCGATAATACTTAATTATTGGTGTGGCTGCTGAGTAGAGAAATAGCAAGTGGTGCGGTATGTTGCGAGTTCGAGCCCTACCTGGGAAACTTTTCTTATTTTTATACCCTGAACTCATTAAAAATGGGTAAAAAGGGTATATTGTATTTGTGCAAAATGCAAATGTATGTAACAGGCAGAAGGGAGCATCTCCAACCCCATAAAGTGTATATATTCTTGGTCAGCATCAATAGTCGAGTCGATCTAGCCATGTCCGTCTGTCCGTATGTATGAACGCAAGGATCTCAGAACCTATAAGAGCCTATCCTGTTCTTGAGCAAATTGGGTAAATAATAATAGCTAGAGTCACCAGACATGATATGTTGCTTCTAGAATATTATATATATGTCAACTATCATTCATTTTATACCTATCTCCACCTCCCCGCTACCACCACAGAGCTATAAATCAAGTAAATAACCCAACTTGCATTGCCAACCAATTTAACCTACAATTTAAATGCAATTGACTTTTTGAGAATACACAAATATTCTATGGTACAATAAGATATACTGTAGAAAATTTCATAAAGTTCGGTTAAGAAAAAACCAAACTTATATGTAACTCCGCAATTGGATGGGGCAGCTAGCGAATACTTCAATTATTTATGTATACATATACACACACACATTCATGCGCGTCTGCTTTGCATTCTATCGCCTTCTAACAGCATGGTAACTGCGACTTTTTTCTGTAACGCTAATTTAGTTCGTTTTTTCTCGATAATACTTAATTATTGGTGTGGCTGCTGAGTAGAGAAATAGCAAGTGGTGCGGTATGTTGCGAGTTCGAGCCCTACCTGGGAAACTTTTCTTATTTTTATACCCTGAACTCATTAAAAATGGGTAAAAAGGGTATATTGTATTTGTGCAAAATGCAAATGTATGTAACAGGCAGAAGGGAGCATCTCCAACCCCATAAAGTGTATATATTCTTGGTCAGCATCAATAGTCGAGTCGATCTAGCCATGTCCGTCTGTCCGTATGTATGAACGCAAGGATCTCAGAACCTATAAGAGCCTATCCTGTTCTTGAGCAAATTGGGTAAATAATAATAGCTAGAGTCACCAGACATGATATGTTGCTTCTAGAATATTATATATATGTCAACTATCATTCATTTTATACCTATCTCCACCTCCCCGCTACCACCACAGAGCTATAAATCAAGTAAATAACCCAACTTGCATTGCCAACCAATTTAACCTACAATTTAAATGCAATTGACTTTTTGAGAATACACAAATATTCTATGGTACAATAAGATATACTGTAGAAAATTTCATAAAGTTCGGTTAAGAAAAAACCAAACTTATATGTAACTCCGCAATTGGATGGGGCAGCTAGCGAATACTTCAATTATTTATGTATACATATACACACACACATTCATGCGCGTCTGCTTTGCATTCTATCGCCTTCTAACAGCATGGTAACTGCGACTTTTTTCTGTAACGCTAATTTAGTTCGTTTTTTCTCGATAATACTTAATTATTGGTGTGGCTGCTGAGTAGAGAAATAGCAAGTGGTGCGGTATGTTGCGAGTTCGAGCCCTACCTGGGAAACTTTTCTTATTTTTATACCCTGAACTCATTAAAAATGGGTAAAAAGGGTATATTGTATTTGTGCAAAATGCAAATGTATGTAACAGGCAGAAGGGAGCATCTCCAACCCCATAAAGTGTATATATTCTTGGTCAGCATCAATAGTCGAGTCGATCTAGCCATGTCCGTCTGTCCGTATGTATGAACGCAAGGATCTCAGAACCTATAAGAGCCTATCCTGTTCTTGAGCAAATTGGGTAAATAATAATAGCTAGAGTTACCAGACATGATATGTTGCTTCTAGAATATTATATATATGTCAACTATCATTCATTTTATACCTATCTCCACCTCCCCGCTACCACCACAGAGCTATAAATCAAGTAAATAACCCAACTTGCATTGCCAACCAATTTAACCTACAATTTAAATGCAATTGACTTTTTGAGAATACACAAATATTCTATGGTACAATAAGATATACTGTAGAAAATTTCATAAAGTTCGGTTAAGAAAAAACCAAACTTATATGTAACTCCGCAATTGGATGGGGCAGCTAGCGAATACTTCAATTATTTATGTATACATATACACACACACATTCATGCGCGTCTGCTTTGCATTCTATCGCCTTCTAACAGCATGGTAACTGCGACTTTTTTCTGTAACGCTAATTTAGTTCGTTTTTTCTCGATAATACTTAATTATTGGTGTGGCTGCTGAGTAGAGAAATAGCAAGTGGTGCGGTATGTTGCGAGTTCGAGCCCTACCTGGGAAACTTTTCTTATTTTTATACCCTGAACTCATTAAAAATGGGTAAAAAGGGTATATTGTATTTGTGCAAAATGCAAATGTATGTAACAGGCAGAAGGGAGCATCTCCAACCCCATAAAGTGTATATATTCTTGGTCAGCATCAATAGTCGAGTCGATCTAGCCATGTCCGTCTGTCCGTATGTATGAACGCAAGGATCTCAGAACCTATAAGAGCCTATCCTGTTCTTGAGCAAATTGGGTAAATAATAATAGCTAGAGTTACCAGACATGATATGTTGCTTCTAGAATATTATATATATGTCAACTATCATTCATTTTATACCTATCTCCACCTCCCCGCTACCACCACAGAGCTATAAATCAAGTAAATAACCCAACTTGCATTGCCAACCAATTTAACCTACAATTTAAATGCAATTGACTTTTTGAGAATACACAAATATTCTATGGTACAATAAGATATACTGTAGAAAATTTCATAAAGTTCGGTTAAGAAAAAACCAAACTTATATGTAACTCCGCAATTGGATGGGGCAGCTAGCGAATACTTCAATTATTTATGTATACATATACACACACACATTCATGCGCGTCTGCTTTGCATTCTATCGCCTTCTAACAGCATGGTAACTGCGACTTTTTTCTGTAACGCTAATTTAGTTCGTTTTTTCTCGATAATACTTAATTATTGGTGTGGCTGCTGAGTAGAGAAATAGCAAGTGGTGCGGTATGTTGCGAGTTCGAGCCCTACCTGGGAAACTTTTCTTATTTTTATACCCTGAACTCATTAAAAATGGGTAAAAAGGGTATATTGTATTTGTGCAAAATGCAAATGTATGTAACAGGCAGAAGGGAGCATCTCCAACCCCATAAAGTGTATATATTCTTGGTCAGCATCAATAGTCGAGTCGATCTAGCCATGTCCGTCTGTCCGTATGTATGAACGCAAGGATCTCAGAACCTATAAGAGCCTATCCTGTTCTTGAGCAAATTGGGTAAATAATAATAGCTAGAGTCACCAGACATGATATGTTGCTTCTAGAATATTATATATATGTCAACTATCATTCATTTTATACCTATCTCCACCTCCCCGCTACCACCACAGAGCTATAAATCAAGTAAATAACCCAACTTGCATTGCCAACCAATTTAACCTACAATTTAAATGCAATTGACTTTTTGAGAATACACAAATATTCTATGGTACAATAAGATATACTGTAGAAAATTTCATAAAGTTCGGTTAAGAAAAAACCAAACTTATATGTAACTCCGCAATTGGATGGGGCAGCTAGCGAATACTTCAATTATTTATGTATACATATACACACACACATTCATGCGCGTCTGCTTTGCATTCTATCGCCTTCTAACAGCATGGTAACTGCGACTTTTTTCTGTAACGCTATTTAGTTCGTTTTTTCTCGATAATACTTAATTATTGGTGTGGCTGCTGAGTAGAGAAATAGCAAGTGGTGCGGTATGTTGCGAGTTCGAGCCCTACCTGGGAAACTTTTCTTATTTTTATACCCTGAACTCATTAAAAATGGGTAAAAAGGGTATATTGTATTTGTGCAAAATGCAAATGTATGTAACAGGCAGAAGGGAGCATCTCCAACCCCATAAAGTGTATATATTCTTGGTCAGCATCAATAGTCGAGTCGATCTAGCCATGTCCGTCTGTCCGTATGTATGAACGCAAGGATCTCAGAACCTATAAGAGCCTATCCTGTTCTTGAGCAAATTGGGTAAATAATAATAGCTAGAGTTACCAGACATGATATGTTGCTTCTAGAATATTATATATATGTCAACTATCATTCATTTTATACCTATCTCCACCTCCCCGCTACCACCACAGAGCTATAAATCAAGTAAATAACCCAACTTGCATTGCCAACCAATTTAACCTACAATTTAAATGCAATTGACTTTTTGAGAATACACAAATATTCTATGGTACAATAAGATATACTGTAGAAAATTTCATAAAGTTCGGTTAAGAAAAAACCAAACTTATATGTAACTCCGCAATTGGATGGGGCAGCTAGCGAATACTTCAATTATTTATGTATACATATACACACACACATTCATGCGCGTCTGCTTTGCATTCTATCGCCTTCTAACAGCATGGTAACTGCGACTTTTTTCTGTAACGCTAATTTAGTTCGTTTTTTCTCGATAATACTTAATTATTGGTGTGGCTGCTGAGTAGAGAAATAGCAAGTGGTGCGGTATGTTGCGAGTTCGAGCCCTACCTGGGAAACTTTTCTTATTTTTATACCCTGAACTCATTAAAAATGGGTAAAAAGGGTATATTGTATTTGTGCAAAATGCAAATGTATGTAACAGGCAGAAGGGAGCATCTCCAACCCCATAAAGTGTATATATTCTTGGTCAGCATCAATAGTCGAGTCGATCTAGCCATGTCCGTCTGTCCGTATGTATGAACGCAAGGATCTCAGAACCTATAAGAGCCTATCCTGTTCTTGAGCAAATTGGGTAAATAATAATAGCTAGAGTCACCAGACATGATATGTTGCTTCTAGAATATTATATATATGTCAACTATCATTCATTTTATACCTATCTCCACCTCCCCGCTACCACCACAGAGCTATAAATCAAGTAAATAACCCAACTTGCATTGCCAACCAATTTAACCTACAATTTAAATGCAATTGACTTTTTGAGAATACACAAATATTCTATGGTACAATAAGATATACTGTAGAAAATTTCATAAAGTTCGGTTAAGAAAAAACCAAACTTATATGTAACTCCGCAATTGGATGGGGCAGCTAGCGAATACTTCAATTATTTATGTATACATATACACACACACATTCATGCGCGTCTGCTTTGCATTCTATCGCCTTCTAACAGCATGGTAACTGCGACTTTTTTCTGTAACGCTAATTTAGTTCGTTTTTTCTCGATAATACTTAATTATTGGTGTGGCTGCTGAGTAGAGAAATAGCAAGTGGTGCGGTATGTTGCGAGTTCGAGCCCTACCTGGGAAACTTTTCTTATTTTTATACCCTGAACTCATTAAAAATGGGTAAAAAGGGTATATTGTATTTGTGCAAAATGCAAATGTATGTAACAGGCAGAAGGGAGCATCTCCAACCCCATAAAGTGTATATATTCTTGGTCAGCATCAATAGTCGAGTCGATCTAGCCATGTCCGTCTGTCCGTATGTATGAACGCAAGGATCTCAGAACCTATAAGAGCCTATCCTGTTCTTGAGCAAATTGGGTAAATAATAATAGCTAGAGTTACCAGACATGATATGTTGCTTCTAGAATATTATATATATGTCAACTATCATTCATTTTATACCTATCTCCACCTCCCCGCTACCACCACAGAGCTATAAATCAAGTAAATAACCCAACTTGCATTGCCAACCAATTTAACCTACAATTTAAATGCAATTGACTTTTTGAGAATACACAAATATTCTATGGTACAATAAGATATACTGTAGAAAATTTCATAAAGTTCGGTTAAGAAAAAACCAAACTTATATGTAACTCCGCAATTGGATGGGGCAGCTAGCGAATACTTCAATTATTTATGTATACATATACACACACACATTCATGCGCGTCTGCTTTGCATTCTATCGCCTTCTAACAGCATGGTAACTGCGACTTTTTTCTGTAACGCTAATTTAGTTCGTTTTTTCTCGATAATACTTAATTATTGATGTGGCTGCTGAGTAGAGAAATAGCAAGTGGTGCGGTATGTTGCGAGTTCGAGCCCTACCTGGGAAACTTTTCTTATTTTTATACCCTGAACTCATTAAAAATGGGTAAAAAGGGTATATTGTATTTGTGCAAAATGCAAATGTATGTAACAGGCAGAAGGGAGCATCTCCAACCCCATAAAGTGTATATATTCTTGGTCAGCATCAATAGTCGAGTCGATCTAGCCATGTCCGTCTGTCCGTATGTATGAACGCAAGGATCTCAGAACCTATAAGAGCCTATCCTGTTCTTGAGCAAATTGGGTAAATAATAATAGCTAGAGTCACCAGACATGATATGTTGCTTCTAGAATATTATATATATGTCAACTATCATTCATTTTATACCTATCTCCACCTCCCCGCTACCACCACAGAGCTATAAATCAAGTAAATAACCCAACTTGCATTGCCAACCAATTTAACCTACAATTTAAATGCAATTGACTTTTTGAGAATACACAAATATTCTATGGTACAATAAGATATACTGTAGAAAATTTCATAAAGTTCGGTTAAGAAAAAACCAAACTTATATGTAACTCCGCAATTGGATGGGGCAGCTAGCGAATACTTCAATTATTTATGTATACATATACACACACACATTCATGCGCGTCTGCTTTGCATTCTATCGCCTTCTAACAGCATGGTAACTGCGACTTTTTTCTGTAACGCTAATTTAGTTCGTTTTTTCTCGATAATACTTAATTATTGGTGTGGCTGCTGAGTAGAGAAATAGCAAGTGGTGCGGTATGTTGCGAGTTCGAGCCCTACCTGGGAAACTTTTCTTATTTTTATACCCTGAACTCATTAAAAATGGGTAAAAAGGGTATATTGTATTTGTGCAAAATGCAAATGTATGTAACAGGCAGAAGGGAGCATCTCCAACCCCATAAAGTGTATATATTCTTGGTCAGCATCAATAGTCGAGTCGATCTAGCCATGTCCGTCTGTCCGTATGTATGAACGCAAGGATCTCAGAACCTATAAGAGCCTATCCTGTTCTTGAGCAAATTGGGTAAATAATAATAGCTAGAGTTACCAGACATGATATGTTGCTTCTAGAATATTATATATATGTCAACTATCATTCATTTTATACCTATCTCCACCTCCCCGCTACCACCACAGAGCTATAAATCAAGTAAATAACCCAACTTGCATTGCCAACCAATTTAACCTACAATTTAAATGCAATTGACTTTTTGAGAATACACAAATATTCTATGGTACAATAAGATATACTGTAGAAAATTTCATAAAGTTCGGTTAAGAAAAAACCAAACTTATATGTAACTCCGCAATTGGATGGGGCAGCTAGCGAATACTTCAATTATTTATGTATACATATACACACACACATTCATGCGCGTCTGCTTTGCATTCTATCGCCTTCTAACAGCATGGTAACTGCGACTTTTTTCTGTAACGCTAATTTAGTTCGTTTTTTCTCGATAATACTTAATTATTGGTGTGGCTGCTGAGTAGAGAAATAGCAAGTGGTGCGGTATGTTGCGAGTTCGAGCCCTACCTGGGAAACTTTTCTTATTTTTATACCCTGAACTCATTAAAAATGGGTAAAAAGGGTATATTGTATTTGTGCAAAATGCAAATGTATGTAACAGGCAGAAGGGAGCATCTCCAACCCCATAAAGTGTATATATTCTTGGTCAGCATCAATAGTCGAGTCGATCTAGCCATGTCCGTCTGTCCGTATGTATGAACGCAAGGATCTCAGAACCTATAAGAGCCTATCCTGTTCTTGAGCAAATTGGGTAAATAATAATAGCTAGAGTCACCAGACATGATATGTTGCTTCTAGAATATTATATATATGTCAACTATCATTCATTTTATACCTATCTCCACCTCCCCGCTACCACCACAGAGCTATAAATCAAGTAAATAACCCAACTTGCATTGCCAACCAATTTAACCTACAATTTAAATGCAATTGACTTTTTGAGAATACACAAATATTCTATGGTACAATAAGATATACTGTAGAAAATTTCATAAAGTTCGGTTAAGAAAAAACCAAACTTATATGTAACTCCGCAATTGGATGGGGCAGCTAGCGAATACTTCAATTATTTATGTATACATATACACACACACATTCATGCGCGTCTGCTTTGCATTCTATCGCCTTCTAACAGCATGGTAACTGCGACTTTTTTCTGTAACGCTAATTTAGTTCGTTTTTTCTCGATAATACTTAATTATTGGTGTGGCTGCTGAGTAGAGAAATAGCAAGTGGTGCGGTATGTTGCGAGTTCGAGCCCTACCTGGGAAACTTTTCTTATTTTTATACCCTGAACTCATTAAAAATGGGTAAAAAGGGTATATTGTATTTGTGCAAAATGCAAATGTATGTAACAGGCAGAAGGGAGCATCTCCAACCCCATAAAGTGTATATATTCTTGGTCAGCATCAATAGTCGAGTCGATCTAGCCATGTCCGTCTGTCCGTATGTATGAACGCAAGGATCTCAGAACCTATAAGAGCCTATCCTGTTCTTGAGCAAATTGGGTAAATAATAATAGCTAGAGTCACCAGACATGATATGTTGCTTCTAGAATATTATATATATGTCAACTATCATTCATTTTATACCTATCTCCACCTCCCCGCTACCACCACAGAGCTATAAATCAAGTAAATAACCCAACTTGCATTGCCAACCAATTTAACCTACAATTTAAATGCAATTGACTTTTTGAGAATACACAAATATTCTATGGTACAATAAGATATACTGTAGAAAATTTCATAAAGTTCGGTTAAGAAAAAACCAAACTTATATGTAACTCCGCAATTGGATGGGGCAGCTAGCGAATACTTCAATTATTTATGTATACATATACACACACACATTCATGCGCGTCTGCTTTGCATTCTATCGCCTTCTAACAGCATGGTAACTGCGACTTTTTTCTGTAACGCTAATTTAGTTCGTTTTTTCTCGATAATACTTAATTATTGGTGTGGCTGCTGAGTAGAGAAATAGCAAGTGGTGCGGTATGTTGCGAGTTCGAGCCCTACCTGGGAAACTTTTCTTATTTTTATACCCTGAACTCATTAAAAATGGGTAAAAAGGGTATATTGTATTTGTGCAAAATGCAAATGTATGTAACAGGCAGAAGGGAGCATCTCCAACCCCATAAAGTGTATATATTCTTGGTCAGCATCAATAGTCGAGTCGATCTAGCCATGTCCGTCTGTCCGTATGTATGAACGCAAGGATCTCAGAACCTATAAGAGCCTATCCTGTTCTTGAGCAAATTGGGTAAATAATAATAGCTAGAGTCACCAGACATGATATGTTGCTTCTAGAATATTATATATATGTCAACTATCATTCATTTTATACCTATCTCCACCTCCCCGCTACCACCACAGAGCTATAAATCAAGTAAATAACCCAACTTGCATTGCCAACCAATTTAACCTACAATTTAAATGCAATTGACTTTTTGAGAATACACAAATATTCTATGGTACAATAAGATATACTGTAGAAAATTTCATAAAGTTCGGTTAAGAAAAAACCAAACTTATATGTAACTCCGCAATTGGATGGGGCAGCTAGCGAATACTTCAATTATTTATGTATACATATACACACACACATTCATGCGCGTCTGCTTTGCATTCTATCGCCTTCTAACAGCATGGTAACTGCGACTTTTTTCTGTAACGCTAATTTAGTTCGTTTTTTCTCGATAATACTTAATTATTGATGTGGCTGCTGAGTAGAGAAATAGCAAGTGGTGCGGTATGTTGCGAGTTCGAGCCCTACCTGGGAAACTTTTCTTATTTTTATACCCTGAACTCATTAAAAATGGGTAAAAAGGGTATATTGTATTTGTGCAAAATGCAAATGTATGTAACAGGCAGAAGGGAGCATCTCCAACCCCATAAAGTGTATATATTCTTGGTCAGCATCAATAGTCGAGTCGATCTAGCCATGTCCGTCTGTCCGTATGTATGAACGCAAGGATCTCAGAACCTATAAGAGCCTATCCTGTTCTTGAGCAAATTGGGTAAATAATAATAGCTAGAGTTACCAGACATGATATGTTGCTTCTAGAATATTATATATATGTCAACTATCATTCATTTTATACCTATCTCCACCTCCCCGCTACCACCACAGAGCTATAAATCAAGTAAATAACCCAACTTGCATTGCCAACCAATTTAACCTACAATTTAAATGCAATTGACTTTTTGAGAATACACAAATATTCTATGGTACAATAAGATATACTGTAGAAAATTTCATAAAGTTCGGTTAAGAAAAAACCAAACTTATATGTAACTCCGCAATTGGATGGGGCAGCTAGCGAATACTTCAATTATTTATGTATACATATACACACACACATTCATGCGCGTCTGCTTTGCATTCTATCGCCTTCTAACAGCATGGTAACTGCGACTTTTTTCTGTAACGCTAATTTAGTTCGTTTTTTCTCGATAATACTTAATTATTGGTGTGGCTGCTGAGTAGAGAAATAGCAAGTGGTGCGGTATGTTGCGAGTTCGAGCCCTACCTGGGAAACTTTTCTTATTTTTATACCCTGAACTCATTAAAAATGGGTAAAAAGGGTATATTGTATTTGTGCAAAATGCAAATGTATGTAACAGGCAGAAGGGAGCATCTCCAACCCCATAAAGTGTATATATTCTTGGTCAGCATCAATAGTCGAGTCGATCTAGCCATGTCCGTCTGTCCGTATGTATGAACGCAAGGATCTCAGAACCTATAAGAGCCTATCCTGTTCTTGAGCAAATTGGGTAAATAATAATAGCTAGAGTCACCAGACATGATATGTTGCTTCTAGAATATTATATATATGTCAACTATCATTCATTTTATACCTATCTCCACCTCCCCGCTACCACCACAGAGCTATAAATCAAGTAAATAACCCAACTTGCATTGCCAACCAATTTAACCTACAATTTAAATGCAATTGACTTTTTGAGAATACACAAATATTCTATGGTACAATAAGATATACTGTAGAAAATTTCATAAAGTTCGGTTAAGAAAAAACCAAACTTATATGTAACTCCGCAATTGGATGGGGCAGCTAGCGAATACTTCAATTATTTATGTATACATATACACACACACATTCATGCGCGTCTGCTTTGCATTCTATCGCCTTCTAACAGCATGGTAACTGCGACTTTTTTCTGTAACGCTAATTTAGTTCGTTTTTTCTCGATAATACTTAATTATTGGTGTGGCTGCTGAGTAGAGAAATAGCAAGTGGTGCGGTATGTTGCGAGTTCGAGCCCTACCTGGGAAACTTTTCTTATTTTTATACCCTGAACTCATTAAAAATGGGTAAAAAGGGTATATTGTATTTGTGCAAAATGCAAATGTATGTAACAGGCAGAAGGGAGCATCTCCAACCCCATAAAGTGTATATATTCTTGGTCAGCATCAATAGTCGAGTCGATCTAGCCATGTCCGTCTGTCCGTATGTATGAACGCAAGGATCTCAGAACCTATAAGAGCCTATCCTGTTCTTGAGCAAATTGGGTAAATAATAATAGCTAGAGTTACCAGACATGATATGTTGCTTCTAGAATATTATATATATGTCAACTATCATTCATTTTATACCTATCTCCACCTCCCCGCTACCACCACAGAGCTATAAATCAAGTAAATAACCCAACTTGCATTGCCAACCAATTTAACCTACAATTTAAATGCAATTGACTTTTTGAGAATACACAAATATTCTATGGTACAATAAGATATACTGTAGAAAATTTCATAAAGTTCGGTTAAGAAAAAACCAAACTTATATGTAACTCCGCAATTGGATGGGGCAGCTAGCGAATACTTCAATTATTTATGTATACATATACACACACACATTCATGCGCGTCTGCTTTGCATTCTATCGCCTTCTAACAGCATGGTAACTGCGACTTTTTTCTGTAACGCTAATTTAGTTCGTTTTTTCTCGATAATACTTAATTATTGGTGTGGCTGCTGAGTAGAGAAATAGCAAGTGGTGCGGTATGTTGCGAGTTCGAGCCCTACCTGGGAAACTTTTCTTATTTTTATACCCTGAACTCATTAAAAATGGGTAAAAAGGGTATATTGTATTTGTGCAAAATGCAAATGTATGTAACAGGCAGAAGGGAGCATCTCCAACCCCATAAAGTGTATATATTCTTGGTCAGCATCAATAGTCGAGTCGATCTAGCCATGTCCGTCTGTCCGTATGTATGAACGCAAGGATCTCAGAACCTATAAGAGCCTATCCTGTTCTTGAGCAAATTGGGTAAATAATAATAGCTAGAGTCACCAGACATGATATGTTGCTTCTAGAATATTATATATATGTCAACTATCATTCATTTTATACCTATCTCCACCTCCCCGCTACCACCACAGAGCTATAAATCAAGTAAATAACCCAACTTGCATTGCCAACCAATTTAACCTACAATTTAAATGCAATTGACTTTTTGAGAATACACAAATATTCTATGGTACAATAAGATATACTGTAGAAAATTTCATAAAGTTCGGTTAAGAAAAAACCAAACTTATATGTAACTCCGCAATTGGATGGGGCAGCTAGCGAATACTTCAATTATTTATGTATACATATACACACACACATTCATGCGCGTCTGCTTTGCATTCTATCGCCTTCTAACAGCATGGTAACTGCGACTTTTTTCTGTAACGCTAATTTAGTTCGTTTTTTCTCGATAATACTTAATTATTGGTGTGGCTGCTGAGTAGAGAAATAGCAAGTGGTGCGGTATGTTGCGAGTTCGAGCCCTACCTGGGAAACTTTTCTTATTTTTATACCCTGAACTCATTAAAAATGGGTAAAAAGGGTATATTGTATTTGTGCAAAATGCAAATGTATGTAACAGGCAGAAGGGAGCATCTCCAACCCCATAAAGTGTATATATTCTTGGTCAGCATCAATAGTCGAGTCGATCTAGCCATGTCCGTCTGTCCGTATGTATGAACGCAAGGATCTCAGAACCTATAAGAGCCTATCCTGTTCTTGAGCAAATTGGGTAAATAATAATAGCTAGAGTTACCAGACATGATATGTTGCTTCTAGAATATTATATATATGTCAACTATCATTCATTTTATACCTATCTCCACCTCCCCGCTACCACCACAGAGCTATAAATCAAGTAAATAACCCAACTTGCATTGCCAACCAATTTAACCTACAATTTAAATGCAATTGACTTTTTGAGAATACACAAATATTCTATGGTACAATAAGATATACTGTAGAAAATTTCATAAAGTTCGGTTAAGAAAAAACCAAACTTATATGTAACTCCGCAATTGGATGGGGCAGCTAGCGAATACTTCAATTATTTATGTATACATATACACACACACATTCATGCGCGTCTGCTTTGCATTCTATCGCCTTCTAACAGCATGGTAACTGCGACTTTTTTTCTGTAACGCTAATTTAGTTCGTTTTTTCTCGATAATACTTAATTATTGGTGTGGCTGCTGAGTAGAGAAATAGCAAGTGGTGCGGTATGTTGCGAGTTCGAGCCCTACCTGGGAAACTTTTCTTATTTTTATACCCTGAACTCATTAAAAATGGGTAAAAAGGGTATATTGTATTTGTGCAAAATGCAAATGTATGTAACAGGCAGAAGGGAGCATCTCCAACCCCATAAAGTGTATATATTCTTGGTCAGCATCAATAGTCGAGTCGATCTAGCCATGTCCGTCTGTCCGTATGTATGAACGCAAGGATCTCAGAACCTATAAGAGCCTATCCTGTTCTTGAGCAAATTGGGTAAATAATAATAGCTAGAGTCACCAGACATGATATGTTGCTTCTAGAATATTATATATATGTCAACTATCATTCATTTTATACCTATCTCCACCTCCCCGCTACCACCACAGAGCTATAAATCAAGTAAATAACCCAACTTGCATTGCCAACCAATTTAACCTACAATTTAAATGCAATTGACTTTTTGAGAATACACAAATATTCTATGGTACAATAAGATATACTGTAGAAAATTTCATAAAGTTCGGTTAAGAAAAAACCAAACTTATATGTAACTCCGCAATTGGATGGGGCAGCTAGCGAATACTTCAATTATTTATGTATACATATACACACACACATTCATGCGCGTCTGCTTTGCATTCTATCGCCTTCTAACAGCATGGTAACTGCGACTTTTTTCTGTAACGCTAATTTAGTTCGTTTTTTCTCGATAATACTTAATTATTGGTGTGGCTGCTGAGTAGAGAAATAGCAAGTGGTGCGGTATGTTGCGAGTTCGAGCCCTACCTGGGAAACTTTTCTTATTTTTATACCCTGAACTCATTAAAAATGGGTAAAAAGGGTATATTGTATTTGTGCAAAATGCAAATGTATGTAACAGGCAGAAGGGAGCATCTCCAACCCCATAAAGTGTATATATTCTTGGTCAGCATCAATAGTCGAGTCGATCTAGCCATGTCCGTCTGTCCGTATGTATGAACGCAAGGATCTCAGAACCTATAAGAGCCTATCCTGTTCTTGAGCAAATTGGGTAAATAATAATAGCTAGAGTTACCAGACATGATATGTTGCTTCTAGAATATTATATATATGTCAACTATCATTCATTTTATACCTATCTCCACCTCCCCGCTACCACCACAGAGCTATAAATCAAGTAAATAACCCAACTTGCATTGCCAACCAATTTAACCTACAATTTAAATGCAATTGACTTTTTGAGAATACACAAATATTCTATGGTACAATAAGATATACTGTAGAAAATTTCATAAAGTTCGGTTAAGAAAAAACCAAACTTATATGTAACTCCGCAATTGGATGGGGCAGCTAGCGAATACTTCAATTATTTATGTATACATATACACACACACATTCATGCGCGTCTGCTTTGCATTCTATCGCCTTCTAACAGCATGGTAACTGCGACTTTTTTCTGTAACGCTAATTTAGTTCGTTTTTTCTCGATAATACTTAATTATTGGTGTGGCTGCTGAGTAGAGAAATAGCAAGTGGTGCGGTATGTTGCGAGTTCGAGCCCTACCTGGGAAACTTTTCTTATTTTTATACCCTGAACTCATTAAAAATGGGTAAAAAGGGTATATTGTATTTGTGCAAAATGCAAATGTATGTAACAGGCAGAAGGGAGCATCTCCAACCCCATAAAGTGTATATATTCTTGGTCAGCATCAATAGTCGAGTCGATCTAGCCATGTCCGTCTGTCCGTATGTATGAACGCAAGGATCTCAGAACCTATAAGAGCCTATCCTGTTCTTGAGCAAATTGGGTAAATAATAATAGCTAGAGTTACCAGACATGATATGTTGCTTCTAGAATATTATATATATGTCAACTATCATTCATTTTATACCTATCTCCACCTCCCCGCTACCACCACAGAGCTATAAATCAAGTAAATAACCCAACTTGCATTGCCAACCAATTTAACCTACAATTTAAATGCAATTGACTTTTTGAGAATACACAAATATTCTATGGTACAATAAGATATACTGTAGAAAATTTCATAAAGTTCGGTTAAGAAAAAACCAAACTTATATGTAACTCCGCAATTGGATGGGGCAGCTAGCGAATACTTCAATTATTTATGTATACATATACACACACACATTCATGCGCGTCTGCTTTGCATTCTATCGCCTTCTAACAGCATGGTAACTGCGACTTTTTTCTGTAACGCTAATTTAGTTCGTTTTTTCTCGATAATACTTAATTATTGGTGTGGCTGCTGAGTAGAGAAATAGCAAGTGGTGCGGTATGTTGCGAGTTCGAGCCCTACCTGGGAAACTTTTCTTATTTTTATACCCTGAACTCATTAAAAATGGGTAAAAAGGGTATATTGTATTTGTGCAAAATGCAAATGTATGTAACAGGCAGAAGGGAGCATCTCCAACCCCATAAAGTGTATATATTCTTGGTCAGCATCAATAGTCGAGTCGATCTAGCCATGTCCGTCTGTCCGTATGTATGAACGCAAGGATCTCAGAACCTATAAGAGCCTATCCTGTTCTTGAGCAAATTGGGTAAATAATAATAGCTAGAGTTACCAGACATGATATGTTGCTTCTAGAATATTATATATATGTCAACTATCATTCATTTTATACCTATCTCCACCTCCCCGCTACCACCACAGAGCTATAAATCAAGTAAATAACCCAACTTGCATTGCCAACCAATTTAACCTACAATTTAAATGCAATTGACTTTTTGAGAATACACAAATATTCTATGGTACAATAAGATATACTGTAGAAAATTTCATAAAGTTCGGTTAAGAAAAAACCAAACTTATATGTAACTCCGCAATTGGATGGGGCAGCTAGCGAATACTTCAATTATTTATGTATACATATACACACACACATTCATGCGCGTCTGCTTTGCATTCTATCGCCTTCTAACAGCATGGTAACTGCGACTTTTTTCTGTAACGCTAATTTAGTTCGTTTTTTCTCGATAATACTTAATTATTGGTGTGGCTGCTGAGTAGAGAAATAGCAAGTGGTGCGGTATGTTGCGAGTTCGAGCCCTACCTGGGAAACTTTTCTTATTTTTATACCCTGAACTCATTAAAAATGGGTAAAAAGGGTATATTGTATTTGTGCAAAATGCAAATGTATGTAACAGGCAGAAGGGAGCATCTCCAACCCCATAAAGTGTATATATTCTTGGTCAGCATCAATAGTCGAGTCGATCTAGCCATGTCCGTCTGTCCGTATGTATGAACGCAAGGATCTCAGAACCTATAAGAGCCTATCCTGTTCTTGAGCAAATTGGGTAAATAATAATAGCTAGAGTTACCAGACATGATATGTTGCTTCTAGAATATTATATATATGTCAACTATCATTCATTTTATACCTATCTCCACCTCCCCGCTACCACCACAGAGCTATAAATCAAGTAAATAACCCAACTTGCATTGCCAACCAATTTAACCTACAATTTAAATGCAATTGACTTTTTGAGAATACACAAATATTCTATGGTACAATAAGATATACTGTAGAAAATTTCATAAAGTTCGGTTAAGAAAAAACCAAACTTATATGTAACTCCGCAATTGGATGGGGCAGCTAGCGAATACTTCAATTATTTATGTATACATATACACACACACATTCATGCGCGTCTGCTTTGCATTCTATCGCCTTCTAACAGCATGGTAACTGCGACTTTTTTCTGTAACGCTAATTTAGTTCGTTTTTTCTCGATAATACTTAATTATTGGTGTGGCTGCTGAGTAGAGAAATAGCAAGTGGTGCGGTATGTTGCGAGTTCGAGCCCTACCTGGGAAACTTTTCTTATTTTTATACCCTGAACTCATTAAAAATGGGTAAAAAGGGTATATTGTATTTGTGCAAAATGCAAATGTATGTAACAGGCAGAAGGGAGCATCTCCAACCCCATAAAGTGTATATATTCTTGGTCAGCATCAATAGTCGAGTCGATCTAGCCATGTCCGTCTGTCCGTATGTATGAACGCAAGGATCTCAGAACCTATAAGAGCCTATCCTGTTCTTGAGCAAATTGGGTAAATAATAATAGCTAGAGTCACCAGACATGATATGTTGCTTCTAGAATATTATATATATGTCAACTATCATTCATTTTATACCTATCTCCACCTCCCCGCTACCACCACAGAGCTATAAATCAAGTAAATAACCCAACTTGCATTGCCAACCAATTTAACCTACAATTTAAATGCAATTGACTTTTTGAGAATACACAAATATTCTATGGTACAATAAGATATACTGTAGAAAATTTCATAAAGTTCGGTTAAGAAAAAACCAAACTTATATGTAACTCCGCAATTGGATGGGGCAGCTAGCGAATACTTCAATTATTTATGTATACATATACACACACACATTCATGCGCGTCTGCTTTGCATTCTATCGCCTTCTAACAGCATGGTAACTGCGACTTTTTTCTGTAACGCTAATTTAGTTCGTTTTTTCTCGATAATACTTAATTATTGGTGTGGCTGCTGAGTAGAGAAATAGCAAGTGGTGCGGTATGTTGCGAGTTCGAGCCCTACCTGGGAAACTTTTCTTATTTTTATACCCTGAACTCATTAAAAATGGGTAAAAAGGGTATATTGTATTTGTGCAAAATGCAAATGTATGTAACAGGCAGAAGGGAGCATCTCCAACCCCATAAAGTGTATATATTCTTGGTCAGCATCAATAGTCGAGTCGATCTAGCCATGTCCGTCTGTCCGTATGTATGAACGCAAGGATCTCAGAACCTATAAGAGCCTATCCTGTTCTTGAGCAAATTGGGTAAATAATAATAGCTAGAGTCACCAGACATGATATGTTGCTTCTAGAATATTATATATATGTCAACTATCATTCATTTTATACCTATCTCCACCTCCCCGCTACCACCACAGAGCTATAAATCAAGTAAATAACCCAACTTGCATTGCCAACCAATTTAACCTACAATTTAAATGCAATTGACTTTTTGAGAATACACAAATATTCTATGGTACAATAAGATATACTGTAGAAAATTTCATAAAGTTCGGTTAAGAAAAAACCAAACTTATATGTAACTCCGCAATTGGATGGGGCAGCTAGCGAATACTTCAATTATTTATGTATACATATACACACACACATTCATGCGCGTCTGCTTTGCATTCTATCGCCTTCTAACAGCATGGTAACTGCGACTTTTTTCTGTAACGCTAATTTAGTTCGTTTTTTCTCGATAATACTTAATTATTGGTGTGGCTGCTGAGTAGAGAAATAGCAAGTGGTGCGGTATGTTGCGAGTTCGAGCCCTACCTGGGAAACTTTTCTTATTTTTATACCCTGAACTCATTAAAAATGGGTAAAAAGGGTATATTGTATTTGTGCAAAATGCAAATGTATGTAACAGGCAGAAGGGAGCATCTCCAACCCCATAAAGTGTATATATTCTTGGTCAGCATCAATAGTCGAGTCGATCTAGCCATGTCCGTCTGTCCGTATGTATGAACGCAAGGATCTCAGAACCTATAAGAGCCTATCCTGTTCTTGAGCAAATTGGGTAAATAATAATAGCTAGAGTCACCAGACATGATATGTTGCTTCTAGAATATTATATATATGTCAACTATCATTCATTTTATACCTATCTCCACCTCCCCGCTACCACCACAGAGCTATAAATCAAGTAAATAACCCAACTTGCATTGCCAACCAATTTAACCTACAATTTAAATGCAATTGACTTTTTGAGAATACACAAATATTCTATGGTACAATAAGATATACTGTAGAAAATTTCATAAAGTTCGGTTAAGAAAAAACCAAACTTATATGTAACTCCGCAATTGGATGGGGCAGCTAGCGAATACTTCAATTATTTATGTATACATATACACACACACATTCATGCGCGTCTGCTTTGCATTCTATCGCCTTCTAACAGCATGGTAACTGCGACTTTTTTCTGTAACGCTAATTTAGTTCGTTTTTTCTCGATAATACTTAATTATTGGTGTGGCTGCTGAGTAGAGAAATAGCAAGTGGTGCGGTATGTTGCGAGTTCGAGCCCTACCTGGGAAACTTTTCTTATTTTTATACCCTGAACTCATTAAAAATGGGTAAAAAGGGTATATTGTATTTGTGCAAAATGCAAATGTATGTAACAGGCAGAAGGGAGCATCTCCAACCCCATAAAGTGTATATATTCTTGGTCAGCATCAATAGTCGAGTCGATCTAGCCATGTCCGTCTGTCCGTATGTATGAACGCAAGGATCTCAGAACCTATAAGAGCCTATCCTGTTCTTGAGCAAATTGGGTAAATAATAATAGCTAGAGTTACCAGACATGATATGTTGCTTCTAGAATATTATATATATGTCAACTATCATTCATTTTATACCTATCTCCACCTCCCCGCTACCACCACAGAGCTATAAATCAAGTAAATAACCCAACTTGCATTGCCAACCAATTTAACCTACAATTTAAATGCAATTGACTTTTTGAGAATACACAAATATTCTATGGTACAATAAGATATACTGTAGAAAATTTCATAAAGTTCGGTTAAGAAAAAACCAAACTTATATGTAACTCCGCAATTGGATGGGGCAGCTAGCGAATACTTCAATTATTTATGTATACATATACACACACACATTCATGCGCGTCTGCTTTGCATTCTATCGCCTTCTAACAGCATGGTAACTGCGACTTTTTTCTGTAACGCTAATTTAGTTCGTTTTTTCTCGATAATACTTAATTATTGGTGTGGCTGCTGAGTAGAGAAATAGCAAGTGGTGCGGTATGTTGCGAGTTCGAGCCCTACCTGGGAAACTTTTCTTATTTTTATACCCTGAACTCATTAAAAATGGGTAAAAAGGGTATATTGTATTTGTGCAAAATGCAAATGTATGTAACAGGCAGAAGGGAGCATCTCCAACCCCATAAAGTGTATATATTCTTGGTCAGCATCAATAGTCGAGTCGATCTAGCCATGTCCGTCTGTCCGTATGTATGAACGCAAGGATCTCAGAACCTATAAGAGCCTATCCTGTTCTTGAGCAAATTGGGTAAATAATAATAGCTAGAGTCACCAGACATGATATGTTGCTTCTAGAATATTATATATATGTCAACTATCATTCATTTTATACCTATCTCCACCTCCCCGCTACCACCACAGAGCTATAAATCAAGTAAATAACCCAACTTGCATTGCCAACCAATTTAACCTACAATTTAAATGCAATTGACTTTTTGAGAATACACAAATATTCTATGGTACAATAAGATATACTGTAGAAAATTTCATAAAGTTCGGTTAAGAAAAAACCAAACTTATATGTAACTCCGCAATTGGATGGGGCAGCTAGCGAATACTTCAATTATTTATGTATACATATACACACACACATTCATGCGCGTCTGCTTTGCATTCTATCGCCTTCTAACAGCATGGTAACTGCGACTTTTTTCTGTAACGCTAATTTAGTTCGTTTTTTCTCGATAATACTTAATTATTGGTGTGGCTGCTGAGTAGAGAAATAGCAAGTGGTGCGGTATGTTGCGAGTTCGAGCCCTACCTGGGAAACTTTTCTTATTTTTATACCCTGAACTCATTAAAAATGGGTAAAAAGGGTATATTGTATTTGTGCAAAATGCAAATGTATGTAACAGGCAGAAGGGAGCATCTCCAACCCCATAAAGTGTATATATTCTTGGTCAGCATCAATAGTCGAGTCGATCTAGCCATGTCCGTCTGTCCGTATGTATGAACGCAAGGATCTCAGAACCTATAAGAGCCTATCCTGTTCTTGAGCAAATTGGGTAAATAATAATAGCTAGAGTCACCAGACATGATATGTTGCTTCTAGAATATTATATATATGTCAACTATCATTCATTTTATACCTATCTCCACCTCCCCGCTACCACCACAGAGCTATAAATCAAGTAAATAACCCAACTTGCATTGCCAACCAATTTAACCTACAATTTAAATGCAATTGACTTTTTGAGAATACACAAATATTCTATGGTACAATAAGATATACTGTAGAAAATTTCATAAAGTTCGGTTAAGAAAAAACCAAACTTATATGTAACTCCGCAATTGGATGGGGCAGCTAGCGAATACTTCAATTATTTATGTATACATATACACACACACATTCATGCGCGTCTGCTTTGCATTCTATCGCCTTCTAACAGCATGGTAACTGCGACTTTTTTTCTGTAACGCTAATTTAGTTCGTTTTTTCTCGATAATACTTAATTATTGGTGTGGCTGCTGAGTAGAGAAATAGCAAGTGGTGCGGTATGTTGCGAGTTCGAGCCCTACCTGGGAAACTTTTCTTATTTTTATACCCTGAACTCATTAAAAATGGGTAAAAAGGGTATATTGTATTTGTGCAAAATGCAAATGTATGTAACAGGCAGAAGGGAGCATCTCCAACCCCATAAAGTGTATATATTCTTGGTCAGCATCAATAGTCGAGTCGATCTAGCCATGTCCGTCTGTCCGTATGTATGAACGCAAGGATCTCAGAACCTATAAGAGCCTATCCTGTTCTTGAGCAAATTGGGTAAATAATAATAGCTAGAGTCACCAGACATGATATGTTGCTTCTAGAATATTATATATATGTCAACTATCATTCATTTTATACCTATCTCCACCTCCCCGCTACCACCACAGAGCTATAAATCAAGTAAATAACCCAACTTGCATTGCCAACCAATTTAACCTACAATTTAAATGCAATTGACTTTTTGAGAATACACAAATATTCTATGGTACAATAAGATATACTGTAGAAAATTTCATAAAGTTCGGTTAAGAAAAAACCAAACTTATATGTAACTCCGCAATTGGATGGGGCAGCTAGCGAATACTTCAATTATTTATGTATACATATACACACACACATTCATGCGCGTCTGCTTTGCATTCTATCGCCTTCTAACAGCATGGTAACTGCGACTTTTTTCTGTAACGCTAATTTAGTTCGTTTTTTCTCGATAATACTTAATTATTGGTGTGGCTGCTGAGTAGAGAAATAGCAAGTGGTGCGGTATGTTGCGAGTTCGAGCCCTACCTGGGAAACTTTTCTTATTTTTATACCCTGAACTCATTAAAAATGGGTAAAAAGGGTATATTGTATTTGTGCAAAATGCAAATGTATGTAACAGGCAGAAGGGAGCATCTCCAACCCCATAAAGTGTATATATTCTTGGTCAGCATCAATAGTCGAGTCGATCTAGCCATGTCCGTCTGTCCGTATGTATGAACGCAAGGATCTCAGAACCTATAAGAGCCTATCCTGTTCTTGAGCAAATTGGGTAAATAATAATAGCTAGAGTTACCAGACATGATATGTTGCTTCTAGAATATTATATATATGTCAACTATCATTCATTTTATACCTATCTCCACCTCCCCGCTACCACCACAGAGCTATAAATCAAGTAAATAACCCAACTTGCATTGCCAACCAATTTAACCTACAATTTAAATGCAATTGACTTTTTGAGAATACACAAATATTCTATGGTACAATAAGATATACTGTAGAAAATTTCATAAAGTTCGTTAAGAAAAAACCAACTTATATGTAACTCCGCAATTGGATGGGGCAGCTAGCGAATACTTCAATTATTTATGTATACATATACACACACACATTCATGCGCGTCTGCTTTGCATTCTATCGCCTTCTAACAGCATGGTAACTGCGACTTTTTTCTGTAACGCTAATTTAGTTCGTTTTTTCTCGATAATACTTAATTATTGATGTGGCTGCTGAGTAGAGAAATAGCAAGTGGTGCGGTATGTTGCGAGTTCGAGCCCTACCTGGGAAACTTTTCTTATTTTTATACCCTGAACTCATTAAAAATGGGTAAAAAGGGTATATTGTATTTGTGCAAAATGCAAATGTATGTAACAGGCAGAAGGGAGCATCTCCAACCCCATAAAGTGTATATATTCTTGGTCAGCATCAATAGTCGAGTCGATCTAGCCATGTCCGTCTGTCCGTATGTATGAACGCAAGGATCTCAGAACCTATAAGAGCCTATCCTGTTCTTGAGCAAATTGGGTAAATAATAATAGCTAGAGTTACCAGACATGATATGTTGCTTCTAGAATATTATATATATGTCAACTATCATTCATTTTATACCTATCTCCACCTCCCCGCTACCACCACAGAGCTATAAATCAAGTAAATAACCCAACTTGCATTGCCAACCAATTTAACCTACAATTTAAATGCAATTGACTTTTTGAGAATACACAAATATTCTATGGTACAATAAGATATACTGTAGAAAATTTCATAAAGTTCGGTTAAGAAAAAACCAAACTTATATGTAACTCCGCAATTGGATGGGGCAGCTAGCGAATACTTCAATTATTTATGTATACATATACACACACACATTCATGCGCGTCTGCTTTGCATTCTATCGCCTTCTAACAGCATGGTAACTGCGACTTTTTTCTGTAACGCTAATTTAGTTCGTTTTTTCTCGATAATACTTAATTATTGGTGTGGCTGCTGAGTAGAGAAATAGCAAGTGGTGCGGTATGTTGCGAGTTCGAGCCCTACCTGGGAAACTTTTCTTATTTTTATACCCTGAACTCATTAAAAATGGGTAAAAAGGGTATATTGTATTTGTGCAAAATGCAAATGTATGTAACAGGCAGAAGGGAGCATCTCCAACCCCATAAAGTGTATATATTCTTGGTCAGCATCAATAGTCGAGTCGATCTAGCCATGTCCGTCTGTCCGTATGTATGAACGCAAGGATCTCAGAACCTATAAGAGCCTATCCTGTTCTTGAGCAAATTGGGTAAATAATAATAGCTAGAGTCACCAGACATGATATGTTGCTTCTAGAATATTATATATATGTCAACTATCATTCATTTTATACCTATCTCCACCTCCCCGCTACCACCACAGAGCTATAAATCAAGTAAATAACCCAACTTGCATTGCCAACCAATTTAACCTACAATTTAAATGCAATTGACTTTTTGAGAATACACAAATATTCTATGGTACAATAAGATATACTGTAGAAAATTTCATAAAGTTCGGTTAAGAAAAAACCAAACTTATATGTAACTCCGCAATTGGATGGGGCAGCTAGCGAATACTTCAATTATTTATGTATACATATACACACACACATTCATGCGCGTCTGCTTTGCATTCTATCGCCTTCTAACAGCATGGTAACTGCGACTTTTTTCTGTAACGCTAATTTAGTTCGTTTTTTCTCGATAATACTTAATTATTGGTGTGGCTGCTGAGTAGAGAAATAGCAAGTGGTGCGGTATGTTGCGAGTTCGAGCCCTACCTGGGAAACTTTTCTTATTTTTATACCCTGAACTCATTAAAAATGGGTAAAAAGGGTATATTGTATTTGTGCAAAATGCAAATGTATGTAACAGGCAGAAGGGAGCATCTCCAACCCCATAAAGTGTATATATTCTTGGTCAGCATCAATAGTCGAGTCGATCTAGCCATGTCCGTCTGTCCGTATGTATGAACGCAAGGATCTCAGAACCTATAAGAGCCTATCCTGTTCTTGAGCAAATTGGGTAAATAATAATAGCTAGAGTCACCAGACATGATATGTTGCTTCTAGAATATTATATATATGTCAACTATCATTCATTTTATACCTATCTCCACCTCCCCGCTACCACCACAGAGCTATAAATCAAGTAAATAACCCAACTTGCATTGCCAACCAATTTAACCTACAATTTAAATGCAATTGACTTTTTGAGAATACACAAATATTCTATGGTACAATAAGATATACTGTAGAAAATTTCATAAAGTTCGGTTAAGAAAAAACCAAACTTATATGTAACTCCGCAATTGGATGGGGCAGCTAGCGAATACTTCAATTATTTATGTATACATATACACACACACATTCATGCGCGTCTGCTTTGCATTCTATCGCCTTCTAACAGCATGGTAACTGCGACTTTTTTCTGTAACGCTAATTTAGTTCGTTTTTTCTCGATAATACTTAATTATTGGTGTGGCTGCTGAGTAGAGAAATAGCAAGTGGTGCGGTATGTTGCGAGTTCGAGCCCTACCTGGGAAACTTTTCTTATTTTTATACCCTGAACTCATTAAAAATGGGTAAAAAGGGTATATTGTATTTGTGCAAAATGCAAATGTATGTAACAGGCAGAAGGGAGCATCTCCAACCCCATAAAGTGTATATATTCTTGGTCAGCATCAATAGTCGAGTCGATCTAGCCATGTCCGTCTGTCCGTATGTATGAACGCAAGGATCTCAGAACCTATAAGAGCCTATCCTGTTCTTGAGCAAATTGGGTAAATAATAATAGCTAGAGTTACCAGACATGATATGTTGCTTCTAGAATATTATATATATGTCAACTATCATTCATTTTATACCTATCTCCACCTCCCCGCTACCACCACAGAGCTATAAATCAAGTAAATAACCCAACTTGCATTGCCAACCAATTTAACCTACAATTTAAATGCAATTGACTTTTTGAGAATACACAAATATTCTATGGTACAATAAGATATACTGTAGAAAATTTCATAAAGTTCGGTTAAGAAAAAACCAAACTTATATGTAACTCCGCAATTGGATGGGGCAGCTAGCGAATACTTCAATTATTTATGTATACATATACACACACACATTCATGCGCGTCTGCTTTGCATTCTATCGCCTTCTAACAGCATGGTAACTGCGACTTTTTTTCTGTAACGCTAATTTAGTTCGTTTTTTCTCGATAATACTTAATTATTGGTGTGGCTGCTGAGTAGAGAAATAGCAAGTGGTGCGGTATGTTGCGAGTTCGAGCCCTACCTGGGAAACTTTTCTTATTTTTATACCCTGAACTCATTAAAAATGGGTAAAAAGGGTATATTGTATTTGTGCAAAATGCAAATGTATGTAACAGGCAGAAGGGAGCATCTCCAACCCCATAAAGTGTATATATTCTTGGTCAGCATCAATAGTCGAGTCGATCTAGCCATGTCCGTCTGTCCGTATGTATGAACGCAAGGATCTCAGAACCTATAAGAGCCTATCCTGTTCTTGAGCAAATTGGGTAAATAATAATAGCTAGAGTCACCAGACATGATATGTTGCTTCTAGAATATTATATATATGTCAACTATCATTCATTTTATACCTATCTCCACCTCCCCGCTACCACCACAGAGCTATAAATCAAGTAAATAACCCAACTTGCATTGCCAACCAATTTAACCTACAATTTAAATGCAATTGACTTTTTGAGAATACACAAATATTCTATGGTACAATAAGATATACTGTAGAAAATTTCATAAAGTTCGGTTAAGAAAAAACCAAACTTATATGTAACTCCGCAATTGGATGGGGCAGCTAGCGAATACTTCAATTATTTATGTATACATATACACACACACATTCATGCGCGTCTGCTTTGCATTCTATCGCCTTCTAACAGCATGGTAGCTGCGACTTTTTTCTGTAACGCTAATTTAGTTCGTTTTTTCTCGATATTACTTAATTATTGGTGCGGCTGCTGAGTAGAGAAATAGCAAGTGGTGCGGTATGTTGCGAGTTCGAGCCCTACCTGGGAAACTTTTTTTATTTTTATACCCTGAACTCATTAAAAACGGGTAAAAAGGGTATATTGTATTTGTGCAAAATGCAAATGTATGTAACAGGCAGAAGGGAGCATCCCAACCCCATAAAGTGTATATATTCTTGGTCAGCATCAATAGTCGAGTCGATCTAGCCATGTCCGTCTGTCCGTATGTATGAACGCAAGGATCTCAGAACCTATAAGCGCCTGTCCTGTTCTTGAGCAAATTGGGTAAATAATAATAGCTAGAGTTACCAGACATGATATGTTGCTTCTAGAATATTATATATATGTCAACTATCATTCATTTTATACCTATCTCCACCTCCCCGCTACCACCACAGAGCTATAAATCAAGTAAATAACCCAACTTGCATTGCCAACCAATTTAACCTACAATTTAAATGCAATTGACTTTTTGAGAATACACAAATATTCTATGGTACAATAAGATATACTGTAGAAAATTTCATAAAGTTCAGTTAGGAAAAAACCAATCTTATATGTAACTCCGCAATTGGATGGGGCAGCTAGCGAATACTTCAATTATTTATGTATACATATACACACACACATTCATGCGCGTCTGCTTTGCATTCTATCGCCTTCTAACAGCATGGTAACTGCGTTTTTTTTCTGTAACGCTAATTTAGTTTGTTTTTTCTCGATGATACTTAATTATTGGTGTGGCTGCTGAGTAGAGGAATAGCAAGTTGTGCGGTATGTTGCGAGTTCGAGCCCTACCTGGGAAACTTTTCTTATTTTTATACCCTGAACTCATTAAAAATAGGTAAAAAGGGTATATTGTATTTGTGCAAAATGCAAATGTATGTAACAGGCAGAAGGAAAGTGTATATATTCTTGGTCAGCATCAATAGTCGAGTCGATCTAGCCATGTCCGTCTGTCCGTATGTATGAACGCAAGGATCTCAGAACCTATAAGAGCCTATCCTGTTCTTGAGCAAATTGGGTAAATAATAATAGCTAGAGTCACCAGACATGATATGTTGCTTCTAGAATATTATATATATGTCAACTATCATTCATTTTATACCTATCTCCACCTCCCCGCTACCACCACAGAGCTATAAATCAAGTAAATAACCCAACTTGCATTGCCAACCAATTTAACCTACAATTTAAATGCAATTGACTTTTTGAGAATACACAAATATTCTATGGTACAATAAGATATACTGTAGAAAATTTCATAAAGTTCGGTTAAGAAAAAACCAAACTTATATGTAACTCCGCAATTGGATGGGGCAGCTAGCGAATACTTCAATAATTTATGTACACATGTACACACACACTTTCATGCGCGTCTGCTTTGCATTCTATCGCCTTCTAACAGCATGGTAGCTGCGACTTTTTTCTGTAACGCTAATTTAGTTCGTTTTTTCTCGATATTACTTAATTATTGGTGCGGCTGCTGAGTAGAGAAATAGCAAGTGGTGCGGTATGTTGCGAGTTCGAGCCCTACCTGGGAAACTTTTCTTATTTTTATACCCTGAACTCATTAAAAATGGGTAAAAAGGGTATATTGTATTTGTGCAAAATGCAAATGTATGTAACAGGCAGAAGGGAGCATCTCCAACCCCATAAAGTGTATATATTCTTGGTCAGCATCAATAGTCGAGTCGATCTAGCCATGTCCGTCTGTCCGTATGTATGAACGCAAGGATCTCAGAACCTATAAGAGCCTATCCTGTTCTTGAGCAAATTGGGTAAATAATAATAGCTAGAGTTACCAGACATGATATGTTGCTTCTAGAATATTATATATATGTCAACTATCATTCATTTTATACCTATCTCCACCTCCCCGCTACCACCACAGAGCTATAAATCAAGTAAATAACCCAACTTGCATTGCCAACCAATTTAACCTACAATTTAAATGCAATTGACTTTTTGAGAATACACAAATATTCTATGGTACAATAAGATATACTGTAGAAAATTTCATAAAGTTCGGTTAAGAAAAACCAAACTTATATGTAACTCCGCAATTGGATGGGGCAGCTAGCGAATACTTCAATTATTTATGTATACATATACACACACACATTCATGCGCGTCTGCTTTGCATTCTATCGCCTTCTAACAGCATGGTAATTGCGACTTTTTTCTGTAACGCTATTTTAGTTCGTTTTTTCTCGATAATACTTAATTATTGGTGTGGCTGCTGAGTAGAGAATAGCAAGTGGTGCGGTATGTTGCGAGTTCGAGCCCTACCTGGGAAACTTTTCTTATTTTATACCCTGAACTCATTAAAAATGGGTAAAAAGGGTATATTGTATTTGTGCAAAATGCAAATGTATGTAACAGGCAGAAGGGAGCATCTCCAACCCCATAAGTGTATATATTCTTGGTCAGCATCAATAGTCGAGTCGATCTAGCATGTCCGTCCTGTCCGTATGTATGAACGCAAGGATCTCAGAACCTAAAGAGCCTATCCTGTTCTTGAGCAAATT
>NW_020825040.1:0-38268 GCF_003285875.2 Drosophila novamexicana | reverse complement strand
ATATTAAAAGTTTCTATATGGCATAACACTGTGTGGTTTGCTTGCGGGCATAAATCCATTATGTTAAACTAAAAAGATTACATAATTAGTACATGAAACAAATATAGTGGTTGGTTGCAAATGAAAAAAATGTCGA
The DNA here is from genome assembly GCF_003285875.2 of Drosophila novamexicana. Lineage (NCBI taxonomy): Eukaryota > Metazoa > Arthropoda > Insecta > Diptera > Drosophilidae > Drosophila > Drosophila novamexicana. The sequence goes on along the minus strand of NW_020825040.1, from coordinate 38,132 downwards.
CATTATAGAATATGTGTCATAAAACCAATATAAAAAGTTTCTATATGGCATAACACTGTGTGGTTTTGCCTTGCCGGCATAAGTCAATTAATTTAAACTAAAAGGAATACTGACGCTAATGGAATCTATCTCTTAAATAGTACATGAAACATATATAGTGGTTGGATGCATTTGGAAAAAATGTCGGCATTATAGAATATGTGTCATCAAACCTACATAGGGAGTGGTGTCGCTCAAGGCATGTCAGATAAAAAAGTTTTGCTTTGCCGTCATAAGTTAATTATTTTTAACTAAAAAGATTACTGAAACTAATAGAATGTATTACTAAATTAGTACATGAAACAAATAAGGTGTTTGGTAGCATTCGGAAAAAATGTCGACATTATAGAATATGTGCCATAAAACCAATATAAAAAGTTTCTATATGGCATAACACTGTGTGGTTTTGCCTTGCGGGCATAAATCCATTATGTTAAACTAAAAAGATTACTGACGCTAATGGAATCTATTACATAATTAGTACATGAAACAAATATAGTGGTTGGTTGCATTTGGAAAAAATGTCGGCATTATAGAATATGTGTCATCAAACCTACATAGGGAGTGGTGTCGCTCAAGGCATGTCAGATAAAAAAGTTTTGCCTTGCCGTCATAAGTTAATTATGTTAAACTAAAAAGATTACTGATGCCATTAGAATCTATTACTTAATTAATACATGAATCAGACATAGTTGTTGGTTGCATTCGGAAAAAATGTCGACATAATAGAATATGTGTCATAAAACCAATATAAAAAGTTTCTATATGGCATAACACTGTGTGGTTTTGCCTTGCCGGCATAAGTCAATTATGTTAAACTAAAAAGATTACTGACGCTAATGGAATCTATCTCTTAAATAGTACATGAAACATATATAGTGGTTGGATGCATTTGGAAAAAATGTCGGCATTATAGAATATGTGTCATCAAACCGACATAGGGAGTGGTGTCGCTCAAGGCATGTCAGATAAAAAAGTTTTGCCTTGCCGTCATGAGTCAATTATGTTTAACTAAAAAGATTACTGAAGCCATTTGTATGTATTACTAAATTAGTACATGAAACATATAAGGTGGTTGGTAGCATTCGAAAAATGTCGACATTATAGAATTTGTGTCATAAAACCTATATAAAATGTTCCTATATGGCATAACACTATGCCTTGCCGTCATAAGTTAATTATGTTAAACTAAAAGGATTACTGACGCTAATGGAATCTATTACTTAATTAGCAAATGCATCCAACATAGTTGTTGGTTGCATTTGGAGAAAATGTCGGCATTATAGAATATGTGTCATCAAACCTACATAGGGAGTGGTGTCGCTCAAGGCATGTCAGATAAAAAGTTTTGCCTTGCCGTCATAAGTTAATTATGTTAAACTAAAAAGATTACTGATGCCATTAGAATCTATTACTTAATTAATACATGAATCAGACATAGTTGTTGGTTGCATTCGGAAAAAATGTCGACATTATAGAATATGTGTCATAAAACCAATATAAAATGTTTCTATATGGCATAACACTGTGTGGTTTTGCCTTGCTGGCATAAGTCAATTATGTTAAACTAAAAAGATTACTGACGCTAATGGAATCTATTACTTAATTAGCAAATGCATCCAACATAGTTGTTATTTGGAGAAAATGTCGGCATTATAGAATATGTGTCATCAAATCTACATAGGGAGTGGTGTCGCTCAAGGCATGTCAGATAAAAAAGTTTTGCCTTGCCGTCATAAGTTAATCATGTTAAACTAAAACGATTACTGATGATATTAGAATGTATTACTTAATTAGTACATGAAACTAATAAGGTGGTTGGTAGCATTCGGAAAAAATGTCGACATTATAGAATATGTGTCATAAAACCAATATAAAATGTTTCTATATGGCATAACACTGTGTGGTTTTGCCTTGCTGGCATAAGTCAATTATGTTAAACTAAAAGGATTACTGACGCCGTCATAAGTTAATCATGTTAAACTAAAAAGATTACTGATGCCATTAGAATCTATTACTTAATTAATACATGAATCAGACATAGTTGTTGGTTGCATTCGGAAAAAATGTCGACATTATAAAATATGTGTCATAAAATCAATATAAAAAGTTTCTATATGGCATAACACTGTGTGGTTTTGCTTTGCCGGCATAAATCCATTATGTTAAACTATAAAGATTACTGACGCTAATGGAATCTATTACTTAATTAGTACATGAAACAAATATAGTGGTTGGTTGCATTTGGAAAAAATGTCGGCATTATAGAATATGTGTCATCAAATCTACATAGGGAGTGGTGTCGCTCAAGGCATGTCAGATGAAAAAGTTTTACGTTTGCCGTCATAAGTTAATTATGTTTAACTAAAAAGATTACTGAAACTAATAGTATGTATTACTAAATTATTACATGAAACAAATAAGGTGGCTGGTAGCATTCAAAAATGTCGACCTTATAGAATATGTGTCATAAAACCTATATAAAATGTTCCTATATGGCATAACACTATGCCTTGCCCTCATAAGTTAATTATGTTAAACTAAAAGGATTACTGACGCTAATGGAATCTATTACTTAAATAGTACATGAAACATATATAGTTGTTGGTTGCATTTGGAGAAAATGTCGGCATTATAGAATATGTGTCATCAAACCTACATAGGGAGTGGTGTCGCACAAGGCATGTCAGATAAAAAAGTTTTGCCTTGCCGTCATAAGTTAATTATGTTAAACTAAAAATATTACGGATGCCATTAGAATCTATTACTTAATTAATACATGAATCAGACATAGTTGTTGGTTGCATTCGGAAAAAATGTCGACATTATAGAATATGTGTCATAGAACCTATATAAAAAGTTTCTAATATGGCATAACACTGTGTGGTTTTGCCTTCCCGGCATAAGTCAATTAATTTAAACTAAAAGGATTACTGACGCTAATGGAATATATTACTCAATTAGTACATGAATCAAACATAGTTGTTGGTTGCATTTGGAAAAAATGTCGACATTATAGAATATGTGTCATCAAACCTACATAGGGAGTGGTGTCGCTCAAGGCATGTCAGATAAAAAAGTTTTGCCTTGCCGTCATAAGTCAATTATGTTAAACTAAAAGATTACTGACGCTAATGGAATCTATCTCTTAAATAGTACATGAAACATATATAGTTGTTGGTTGCATTTGGAGAAAATGTCGGCATTATAGAATATGTGTCATCAAACCTACATAGGGAGTGGTGTCGCACAAGGCATGTCAGATAAAAAAGTTTTGCCTTGCCGTCATAAGTTAATTATGTTAAACTAAAAAGATTACGGATGCCATTAGAATCTATTACTTAATTAATACATGAATCAGACATAGTTGTTGGTTGCATTCGGAAAAAATGTCGACATTATAGAATATGTGTCATAGAACCTATATAAAAAGTTTCTATATGGCATAACACTGTGTGGTTTTGCCTTCCCGGCATAAGTCAATTAATTTAAACTAAAAGGAATACTGACGCTAATGGAATCTATTACTCAATTAGTACATTAATCAGACATAGTTGTTGGTTGCATTCGGAAAAAATATCAACATTATAGAATATGTGTCACAGAACCAATATAAAAAGTTTCTATATGGCATAACATTGTGTGGTTTTGCCTTGCCGGCATAAATCCATTATGTTAAACTAAAAAGATTACTGAAACTAATGGAATGTATTACTGAATTATTACATGAAACAAATAAGGTGGTTGGTAGCATTCGAAAAATGTCGACATTATAGAATTTTTTGTCATAAGACCTATATAAAATGTTCCTATATGGCATAACACTATGCCTTGCCGTCATAAGTTAATTATGTTAAACTAAAGGATTACTGACGCTAATGGAATCTATTACTTAATTAGTACATGCAACAAATATAGTGGTTGGTTGCATTTGGAAAAATGTCGGCATTATAGATTATGTGTCATCAAACCTACATACGGAGTGGTGTCGCTCAAGGCATGTCAGATAAAAAAGTTTTGCCTTGCCGTCATAAGTTAATTATGTTAAACTAAAAAGATTACGGATGCCATTAGAATCTATTACTTAATTAATACATGAATCAGACATAGTTGTTGGTTGCATTCGGAAAAAATGTCGACATTATAGAATATGTGTCATAGAACCTATATAAAAAGTTTCTATATGGCATAACACTGTGTGGTTTTGCCTTCCGGCATAAGTCAATTAATTTAAACTAAAAGGAATACTGACGCTAATGGAATCTATTACTCAATTAGTACATTAATCAGACATAGTTGTTGGTTGCCTTCGGAAAAAATATCAACATTATAGAATATGTGTCACAGAACCAATATAAAAAGTTTCTATATGGCATAACATTGTGTGGTTTTGCCTTGCCGGCATAAGTCAATTATGTTAAACTAAAAGGATTACTGACGCTAATGGAATATATTACTCAATTAGTACATTAATCAAACATAGTTGTTGGTTGCATTTGGAAAAAATGTCGGCATTAAAGAATATGTGTCATCAAACCTACATAGGGAGTGGGGTCGCTCAAGGCATGTCAGATAAAAAAGTTTTGCCTTGCCGTCATAAGTTAATTATTTTTAACTAAAAAGATTACTGAAACTAATAGAATGTATTACTAAATTAGTACATGAAACAAATAAGGTGGTTGGTAGCATTCGGAAAAAATGTCGACATTATAGAATATGTGCCATAAAACCAATATTAAAAGTTTCTATATGGCATAACACTGTGTGGTTTTGCCTTGCGGGCATAAATCCATTATGTTAAACTAAAAAGATTACTGAAACTAATGGAATGTATTACTGAATTATTACATGAAACAAATAAGGTGGTTGGTAGCATTCGAAAAATGTCGACATTATAGAATTTTTTGTCATAAGACCTATATAAAATGTTCCTATATGGCATAACACTATGCCTTGCCGTCATAAGTTAATTATGTTAAACTAAAGGATTACTGACGCTAATGGAATCTATTACTTAATTAGTACATGCAACAAATATAGTGGTTGGTTGCATTTGGAAAAATGTCGGCATTATAGATTATGTGTCATCAAACCTACATAGGGAGTGGTGTCGCTCAAGGCATGTCAGATAAAAAAGTTTTGCTTTGCCGTCATAAGTTAATTATTTTTAACTAAAAAGATTACTGAAACTAATAGAATGTATTACTAAATTAGTACATGAAACAAATAAGGTGGTTGGTAGCACTCGGAAAAAATGTCGACATTATAGAATATGTGCCATTAAACCAATATTAAAAGTTTCTATATGGCATAACACTGTGTGGTTTTGCCTTGCGGGCATAAATCCATTATGTTAAACTAAAAAGATTACATAATTAGTACATGAAACAAATATAGTGGTTGGTTGCAAATGAAAAAATTCGACATTATAGAATATGTGTCATAAAACCAATATAAAAAGTTTCTATATGGCATAACACTGTGTGGTTTTGCCTTGCCGGCATAAGTCAATTAATTTAAACTAAAAGGAATACTGACGCTAATGGAATCTATCTCTTAAATAGTACATGAAACATATATAGTGGTTGGATGCATTTGGAAAAAATGTCGGCATTATAGAATATGTGTCATCAAACCTACATAGGGAGTGCTGTCGCTCAAGGCATGTCAGATAAAAAAGTTTTGCTTTGCCGTCATAAGTTAATTATTTTTAACTAAAAAGATTACTGAAACTAATAGAATGTATTACTAAATTAGTACATGAAACAAATAAGGTGTTTGGTAGCATTCGGAAAAAATGTCGACATTAGAGAATATGTGCCATAAAACCAATATAAAAAGTTTCTATATGGCATAACACTGTGTGGTTTTGCCTTGCGGGCATAAATCCATTATGTTAAACTAAAAAGATTACTGACGCTAATGGAATCTATTACATAATTAGTACATGAAACAAATATAGTGGTTGGTTGCATTTGGAAAAAATGTCGGCATTATAGAATATGTGTCATCAAACCTACATAGGGAGTGGTGTCGCTCAAGGCATGTCAGATAAAAAATTTTTCCTTGCCGTCATAAGTTAATTATGTTAAACTAAAAAGATTACTGATGCCATTAGAATCTATTACTTAATTAATACATGAATCAGACATAGTTGTTGGTTGCATTCGGAAAAAATGTCGACATAATAGAATATGTGTCATAAAACCAATATAAAAAGTTTCTATATGGCATAACACTGTGTGGTTTTGCCTTGCCGGCATAAGTCAATTATGTTAAACTAAAAAGATTACTGACGCTAATGGAATCTATCTCTTAAATAGTACATGAAACATATATAGTGGTTGGATGCATTTGGAAAAAATGTCGGCATTATAGAATATGTGTCATCAAACCGACATAGGGAGTGGTGTCGCTCAAGGCATGTCAGATAAAAAAGTTTTGCCTTGCCGTCATGAGTCAATTATGTTTAACTAAAAAGATTACTGAAGCCATTTGTATGTATTACTAAATTAGTACATGAAACATATAAGGTGGTTGGTAGCATTCGAAAAATGTCGACATTATAGAATTTGTGTCATAAAACCTATATAAAATGTTCCTATATGGCATAACACTATGCCTTGCCGTCATAAGTTAATTATGTTAAACTAAAAGGATTACTGACGCTAATGGAATCTATTACTTAATTAGCAAATGCATCCAACATAGTTGTTGGTTGCATTTGGAGAAAATGTCGGCATTATAGAATATGTGTCATCAAACCTACATAGGGAGTGGTGTCGCTCAAGGCATGTCAGATAAAAAAGTTTTGCCTTGCCGTCATAAGTTAATCATGTTAAACTAAAAAGATTACTGATGCCATTAGAATCTATTACTTAATTAATACATGAATCAGACATAGTTGTTGGTTGCATTCGGAAAAAATGTCGACATTATAGAATATGTGTCATAAAACCAATATAAAATGTTTCTATATGGCATAACACTGTGTGGTTTTGCCTTGCTGGCATAAGTCAATTATGTTAAACTAAAAAGATTACTGACGCTAATGGAATCTATTACTTAATTAGCAAATGCATCCAACATAGTTGTTATTTGGAGAAAATGTCGGCATTATAGAATATGTGTCATCAAATCTACATAGGGAGTGGTGTCGCTCAAGGCATGTCAGATAAAAAAGTTTTGCCTTGCCGTCATAAGTTAATCATGTTAAACTAAAACGATTACTGATGATATTAGAATGTATTACTTAATTAGTACATGAAACTAATAAGGTGGTTGGTAGCATTCGGAAAAAATGTCGACATTATAGAATATGTGTCATAAAACCAATATAAAATGTTTCTATATGGCATAACACTGTGTGGTTTTGCCTTGCTGGCATAAGTCAATTATGTTAAACTAAAAGGATTACTGACGCCGTCATAAGTTAATCATGTTAAACTAAAAAGATTACTGATGCCATTAGAATCTATTACTTAATTAATACATGAATCAGACATAGTTGTTGGTTGCATTCGGAAAAAATGTCGACATTATAAAATATGTGTCATAAAACCAATATAAAAAGTTTCTATATGGCATAACACTGTGTGGTTTTGCTTTGCCGGCATAAATCCATTATGTTAAACTATAAAGATTACTGACGCTAATGGAATCTATTACTTAATTAGTACATGAAACAAATATAGTGGTTGGTTGCATTTGGAAAAAATGTCGGCATTATAGAATATGTGTCATCAAATCTACATAGGGAGTGGTGTCGCTCAAGGCATGTCAGATGAAAAAGTTTTACGTTTGCCGTCATAAGTTAATTATGTTTAACTAAAAAGATTACTGAAACTAATAGAATGTATTACTAAATTATTACATGAAACAAATAAGGTGGCTGGTAGCATTCGAAAAATGTCGACCTTATAGAATATGTGTCATAAAACCTATATAAAATGTTCCTATATGGCATAACACTATGCCTTGCCCTCATAAGTTAATTATGTTAAACTAAAAGGATTACTGACGCTAATGGAATCTATTACTTAAATAGTACATGAAACATATATAGTTGTTGGTTGCATTTGGAGAAAATGTCGGCATTATATAATATGTGTCATCAAACCTACATAGGGAGTGGTGTCGCACAAGGCATGTCAGATAAAAAAGTTTTGCCTTGCCGTCATAAGTTAATTATGTTAAACTAAAAATATTACGGATGCCATTAGAATCTATTACTTAATTAATACATGAATCAGACATAGTTGTTGGTTGCATTCGGAAAAAATGTCGACATTATAGAATATGTGTCATAGAACCTATATAAAAAGTTTCTATATGGCATAACACTGTGTGGTTTTGCCTTCCCGGCATAAGTCAATTAATTTAAACTAAAAGGATTACTGACGCTAATGGAATATATTACTCAATTAGTACATGAATCAAACATAGTTGTTGGTTGCATTTGGAAAAAATGTCGACATTATAGAATATGTGTCATCAAACCTACATAGGGAGTGGTGTCGCTCAAGGCATGTCAGATAAAAAAGTTTTGCCTTGCCGTCATAAGTCAATTATGTTAAACTAAAAAGATTACTGACGCTAATGGAATCTATCTCTTAAATAGTACATGAAACATATATAGTTGTTGGTTGCATTTGGAGAAAATGTCGGCATTATAGAATATGTGTCATCAATCCTACATAGGGAGTGGTGTCGCACAAGGCATGTCAGATAAAAAAGTTTTGCCTTGCCGTCATAAGTTAATTATGTTAAACTAAAAAGATTACGGATGCCATTAGAATCTATTACTTAATTAATACATGAATCAGACATAGTTGTTGGTTGCATTCGGAAAAAATGTCGACATTATAGAATATGTGTCATAGAACCTATATAAAAAGTTTCTATATGGCATAACACTGTGTGGTTTTGCCTTCCCGGCATAAGTCAATTAATTTAAACTAAAAGGAATACTGACGCTAATGGAATCTATTACTCAATTAGTACATTAATCAGACATAGTTGTTGGTTGCATTCGGAAAAAATGTCAACATTATAGAATATGTGTCACAGAACCAATATAAAAAGTTTCTATATGGCATAACATTGTGTGGTTTTGCCTTGCCGGCATAAGTCAATTATGTTAAACTAAAAGGATTACTGACGCTAATGGAATATATTACTCAATTAGTACATGAATCAAACATAGTTGTTGGTTGCATTTGGAAAAAATGTCGGCATTAAAGAATATGTGTCATCAAACCTACATAGGGAGTGGGGTCGCTCAAGGCATGTCAGATAAAAAAGTTTTGCCTTGCCGTCATAAGTTAATTATTTTTAACTAAAAAGATTACTGAAACTAATAGAATGTATTACTAAATTAGTACATGAAACAAATAAGGTGGCTGGTAGCATTCGGAAAAAATGTCGACATTATAGAATATGTGCCATAAAACCAACATTAAAAGTTTCTATATGGCATAACACTGTGTGGTTTTGCCTTGCGGGCATAAATCCATTATGTTAAACTAAAAAGATTACTGACGCTAATGGAATCTATTACATAATTAGTACATGAAACAAATATAGTGGTTGGTTGCAAATGAAAAAATGTCGACATTATAGAATATGTGTCATAAAACCAATATAAAAAGTTTCTATATGGCATAACACTGTGTGGTTTTGCCTTGCCGGCATAAGTCAATTAATTTAAACTAAAAGGAATACTGACGCTAATGGAATCTATCTCTTAAATAGTACATGAAACATATATAGTGGTTGGATGCATTTGGAAAAAATGTCGGCATTATAGAATATGTGTCATCAAACCTACATAGGGAGTGCTGTCGCTCAAGGCATGTCAGATAAAAAAGTTTTGCTTTGCCGTCATAAGTTAATTATTTTTAACTAAAAAGATTACTGAAACTAATAGAATGTATTACTAAATTAGTACATGAAACAAATAAGGTGGTTGGTAGCACTCGGAAAAAATGTCGACATTATAGAATATGTGCCATTAAACCAATATTAAAAGTTTCTATATGGCATAACACTGTGTGGTTTTGCCTTGCGGGCATAAATCCATTATGTTAAACTAAAAAGATTACTGACGCTAATGGAATCTATTACATAATTAGTACATGAAACAAATATAGTGGTTGGTTGCATTTGGAAAAAATGTCGGCATTATAGAATATGTGTCATCAAACCTACATAGGGAGTGCTGTCGCTCAAGGCATGTCAGATAAAAAAGTTTTGCTTTGCCGTCATAAGTTAATTATTTTTAACTAAAAAGATTACTGAAACTAATGGAATGTATTACTGAATTATTACATGAAACAAATAAGGTGGTTGGTAGCATTCGAAAAATGTCGACATTATAGAATTTTTTGTCATAAGACCTATATAAAATGTTCCTATATGGCATAACACTATGCCTTGCCGTCATAAGTTAATTATGTTAAACTAAAGGATTACTGACGCTAATGGAATCTATTACTTAATTAGTACATGCAACAAATATAGTGGTTGGTTGCATTTGGAAAAATGTCGGCATTATAGATTATGTGTCATCAAACCTACATAGGGAGTGGTGTCGCTCAAGGCATGTCAGATAAAAAAGTTTTGCTTTGCCGTCATAAGTTAATTATTTTTAACTAAAAAGATTACTGAAACTAATAGAATGTATTACTAAATTAGTACATGAAACAAATAAGGTGGTTGGTAGCACTCGGAAAAAATGTCGACATTATAGAATATGTGCCATTAAACCAATATTAAAAGTTTCTATATGGCATAACACTGTGTGGTTTTGCCTTGCGGGCATAAATCCATTATGTTAAACTAAAAAGATTACTGACGCTAATGGAATCTATTACATAATTAGTACATGAAACAAATATAGTGGTTGGTTGCAAATGAAAAAATGTCGACATTATAGAATATGTGTCATAAAACCAATATAAAAAGTTTCTATATGGCATAACACTGTGTGGTTTTGCCTTGCCGGCATAAGTCAATTAATTTAAACTAAAAGGAATACTGACGCTAATGGAATCTATCTCTTAAATAGTACATGAAACATATATAGTGGTTGGATGCATTTGGAAAAAATGTCGGCATTATAGAATATGTGTCATCAAACCTACATAGGGAGTGCTGTCGCTCAAGGCATGTCAGATAAAAAAGTTTTGCTTTGCCGTCATAAGTTAATTATTTTTAACTAAAAAGATTACTGAAACTAATAGAATGTATTACTAAATTAGTACATGAAACAAATAAGGTGTTTGGTAGCATTCGGAAAAAATGTCGACATTATAGAATATGTGCCATAAAACCAATATAAAAAGTTTCTATATGGCATAACACTGTGTGGTTTTGCCTTGCGGGCATAAATCCATTATGTTAAACTAAAAAGATTACTGACGCTAATGGAATCTATTACATAATTAGTACATGAAACAAATATAGTGGTTGGTTGCATTTGGAAAAAATGTCGGCATTATAGAATATGTGTCATCAAACCTACATAGGGAGTGGTGTCGCTCAAGGCATGTCAGATAAAAAAGTTTTGCCTTGCCGTCATAAGTTAATTATGTTAAACTAAAAAGATTACTGATGCCATTAGAATCTATTACTTAATTAATACATGAATCAGACATAGTTGTTGGTTGCATTCGGAAAAAATGTCGACATAATAGAATATGTGTCATAAAACCAATATAAAAAGTTTCTATATGGCATAACACTGTGTGGTTTTGCCTTGCCGGCATAAGTCAATTATGTTAAACTAAAAAGATTACTGACGCTAATGGAATCTATCTCTTAAATAGTACATGAAACATATATAGTGGTTGGATGCATTTGGAAAAAATGTCGGCATTATAGAATATGTGTCATCAAACCGACATAGGGAGTGGTGTCGCTCAAGGCATGTCAGATAAAAAAGTTTTGCCTTGCCGTCATGAGTCAATTATGTTTAACTAAAAAGATTACTGAAGCCATTTGTATGTATTACTAAATTAGTACATGAAACATATAAGGTGGTTGGTAGCATTCGAAAAATGTCGACATTATAGAATTTGTGTCATAAAACCTATATAAAATGTTCCTATATGGCATAACACTATGCCTTGCCGTCATAAGTTAATTATGTTAAACTAAAAGGATTACTGACGCTAATGGAATCTATTACTTAATTAGCAAATGCATCCAACATAGTTGTTGGTTGCATTTGGAGAAAATGTCGGCATTATAGAATATGTGTCATCAAACCTACATAGGGAGTGGTGTCGCTCAAGGCATGTCAGATAAAAAAGTTTTGCCTTGCCGTCATAAGTTAATCATGTTAAACTAAAAAGATTACTGATGCCATTAGAATCTATTACTTAATTAATACATGAATCAGACATAGTTGTTGGTTGCATTCGGAAAAAATGTCGACATTATAGAATATGTGTCATAAAACCAATATAAAATGTTTCTATATGGCATAACACTGTGTGGTTTTGCCTTGCTGGCATAAGTCAATTATGTTAAACTAAAAAGATTACTGACGCTAATGGAATCTATTACTTAATTAGCAAATGCATCCAACATAGTTGTTATTTGGAGAAAATGTCGGCATTATAGAATATGTGTCATCAAATCTACATAGGGAGTGGTGTCGCTCAAGGCATGTCAGATAAAAAAGTTTTGCCTTGCCGTCATAAGTTAATCATGTTAAACTAAAACGATTACTGATGATATTAGAATGTATTACTTAATTAGTACATGAAACTAATAAGGTGGTTGGTAGCATTCGGAAAAAATGTCGACATTATAGAATATGTGTCATAAAACCAATATAAAATGTTTCTATATGGCATAACACTGTGTGGTTTTGCCTTGCTGGCATAAGTCAATTATGTTAAACTAAAAGGATTACTGACGCCGTCATAAGTTAATCATGTTAAACTAAAAAGATTACTGATGCCATTAGAATCTATTACTTAATTAATACATGAATCAGACATAGTTGTTGGTTGCATTCGGAAAAAATGTCGACATTATAAAATATGTGTCATAAAACCAATATAAAAAGTTTCTATATGGCATAACACTGTGTGGTTTTGCTTTGCCGGCATAAATCCATTATGTTAAACTATAAAGATTACTGACGCTAATGGAATCTATTACTTAATTAGTACATGAAACAAATATAGTGGTTGGTTGCATTTGGAAAAAATGTCGGCATTATAGAATATGTGTCATCAAATCTACATAGGGAGTGGTGTCGCTCAAGGCATGTCAGATGAAAAAGTTTTACGTTTGCCGTCATAAGTTAATTATGTTTAACTAAAAAGATTACTGAAACTAATAGTATGTATTACTAAATTATTACATGAAACAAATAAGGTGGCTGGTAGCATTCAAAAATGTCGACCTTATAGAATATGTGTCATAAAACCTATATAAAATGTTCCTATATGGCATAACACTATGCCTTGCCGTCATAAGTTAATTATGTTAAACTAAAAGGATTACTGACGCTAATGGAATCTATTACTTAATTAGTACATCCAACAAATATAGTGGTTGGTTGCATTTGGAAAAAATGTCGGCATTATAGAATATGTGTCATCAAACCTACATAGGGAGTGGTGTCGCTCGAGGAATGTCACATAAAAAAGTTTTGCTTTGCCGTCATAAGTTAATTATTTTTAACTAAAAAGATTACTGAAACTAATAGAATGTATTACTTAATTAGTACATGAAACAAATAAGGTGGTTGGTAACATACGGAAAAAATGTCGACATTATAGAATATGTGTCATAAAACCAATATAAAAAGTTTCTATACGGCATAACACTGTGTGGTTTTGCCTTGCCGGCATAAGTCAATTATGTTAAACTAAAAAGATTACTGACGCTAATGAAATCTATCTCTTAAATAGTACATGAAACATATATAGTGGTTGGTTGCATTTGGAAAAAATGTCGGCATTATAGAATATGTGTCATCAAACCTACATAGGAAGTGGTGTCGCTCAAGGCATGTCAGATAAAAAAGTTTTGCCTTGCCGTCATAAGTTAATTATGTTAAACTAAAAGGATTACTGACGCTAATGGAATCTATTACTTAATTAGTACATGCAACAAATATAGTGGTTGGTTGCATTTGGAAAAAATGTCGGCATTATAGAATATGTGTCATCAAACCTACATAGGGAGTGGTGTCGCTCGAGGAATGTCAGATAAAAAAGTTTTGCTTTGCCGTCATAAGTTAATTATTTTTAACTAAAAAGATTACTGAAACTAATAGAATGTATTACTTAATTAGTACATGAAACAAATAAGGTGGTTGGTAACATACGGAAAAAATGTCGACATTATAGAATATGTGTCATAAAACCAATATAAAAAGTTTCTATACGGCATAACACTGTGTGGTTTTGCCTTGCCGGCATAAGTCAATTATGTTAAACTAAAAAGATTACTGACGCTAATGGAATCTATCTCTTAAATAGTACATGAAACATATATAGTGGTTGGTTGCATTTGGAAAAAATGTCGGCATTATAGAATATGTGTCATCAAACCGATATAGGAAGTGGTATCGCTCAAGGCATGTCAGATAAAAAAGTTTTGCCTTGCCGTCATGAGTCAATTATGTTTAACTAAAAGATTACTGAAACTAATAGAATGTATTACTAAATTAGTACATGAAAAAAATAAGGTGGTTGGTAGCATTCGGAAAAAATGTCGACATTATAGAATATGTGCCATAAAACCTATATAAAATGTTTCTATATGGCATAACACTGTGCCTTGCCGGCATAAGTAAATTATGTTAAATTAAAAGGATTACTGACGCCCATGGAATCTATTACTCAATTAGTAAATGCAACAAATATAGTGGTTGGTTGCATTTGGAAAAAATGTTAGCATTATAGAATATGTGTCATCAAACCTACATAGGGAGTGGTGTCGCTCAAGGCATGTCAGATAAAAAAGTTTTGCTTTGCCGTCATAAGTTAATTATTTTTAACTAAAAAGATTACTGAAACTAATGGAATGTATTACTAAATTAGTACATGAAACAAATAAGGTGGTTGGTAGCATTCGGGAAAAATGTCGACATTATAGAATATGTGTCATCAAACCTACATAGGGAGTGGTGTCGCTCAAGGCATGTCAGATAAAAAAGTTTTGCCTTGCCGTAATAAGTCAATTATGTTAAACTAAAAAGATTACTGATGCCATTAGAATCTATTACTTAATTAGTACATGAATCAGACATAGTTGTTGGTTGCATTCGGAAAAAATGTCGACGTTATAGAATATGTGTCATCAAACCTACATAGGGAGTGGTGTCGCTCAAGGCATGTCAGATAAAAAAGTTTTGCCTTGCCGTAATAAGTCAATTATGTTAAACTAAAAAGATTACTGACGCTAATGGAATCTATCTCTTAAATAGTACATGAAACATATATAGTTGTTGGTTGCATTTGGAAAAAATGTCGGCATTATAGAATATGTGTCATCAAACCTACATAGGGAGTGGTGTCGCTCAAGGCATGTCAGATAAAAAAGTTTTGCCTTGCCGTCATAAGTTAATTATGTTAAACTAAAAAGATTACTGATGCCATTAGAATCTATTACTTAATTAGTACATGAATCAGACATAGTTGTTGGTTGCATTCGGAAAAAATGTCGACGTTATAGAATATGTGTCATCAAACCTACATAGGGAGTGGTGTCGCTCAAGGCATGTCAGATAAAAAAGTTTTGCCTTGCCGTAATAAGTCAATTATGTTAAACTAAAAAGATTACTGACGCTAATGGAATCTATCTCTTAAATAGTACATGAAACATATATAGTTGTTGGTTGCATTTGGAAAAAATGTCGGCATTATAGAATATGTGTCATCAAACCTACATAGGGAGTGGTGTCGCTCAAGGCATGTCAGATAAAAAAGTTTTGCCTTGCCGTCATAAGTTAATTATGTTAAACTAAAAAGATTACTGATGCCATTAGAATCTATTACTTAATTAGTACATGAATCAGACATAGTTGTTGGTTGCATTCGGAAAAAATGTCGACATTATAGAATATGTGTCATCAAACCTACATAGGGAGTGGTGTCGCTCAAGGCATGTCAGATAAAAAAGTTTTGCCTTGCCGTCATAAGTTAATTATGTTAAACTAAAAAGATTACTGATGCCATTAGAATCTATTACTTAATTAGTACATGAATCAGACATAGTTGTTGGTTGCATTCGGAAAAAATGTCGACATTATAGAATATGTGTCATAAAACCTATATAAAAAGTTTCTATATGGCATAACACTGTGTGGTTTTGCCTTGCCGGCATAAGTCAATTAATTTAAACTAAAAGGAATACTGACGCTAATGGAATCTATTACTTAATTAGTACATTAATCAGACATAGTTGTTGGTTGCATTCGGAAAAAATGTCGACATTATAGAATATGTGTCACAGAACCAAGATAAAAAGTTTCTATATGGCATAACATTGTGTGGTTTTGCCTTGTCGGCATAAGTCAATTATGTTAAACTAAAAGGATTACTGACGCTAATGGAATATATTACTCAATTAGTACATGAATCAAACATAGTTGTTGGTTGCATTTGGAAAAAATGTCGGCATTAAAGAATATGTGTCATCAAACCTAAATTCCCTTTTTTTTTTTTTTTTTTTGTTTTATTGATTTAATACTATCCTTCGTGGACAACCATTAAATTGTATAATTATAAACTTAGCTTATGTGTATTTCATGTATTGAACTTAGTATAGCTGTTGTTCTTAGAGAGAGTTAAATGGCTATGTTATTTCATGGCAGAAGGTCAAATGGCTATATTGTCCCATGGGAGATCCAGTGGGTGGGCTCTGCAGAGTCTTCTCCTTTGTTGTCTGTTGTCTAGCAGACAAATGGTTAGTGTGTTTGGATGGTTGTGTAATCGATTGATATATCGTCTGCTGCTTTTGGCAATCTCGTCTTTTACCCAGGGGAACTTGAGAACATCGTGGATAGTGGCGTTATCATGATATATATGTGCGTTTGTAGCGATGCGTAATGATTTGTTTTCGAATGTTTGGATGATCCGGATATTGGACTTGCTGGCTGTACCCCAGAGCTGGATTCCATAGGTCCAGATTGGTCTGATGATCGCCTTGTAGGTCAGAATCTTGGAGGAGGTGGAAAGCCTTGATCTCCTGCCCATAAGCCAGTAGTAGGCTTTTAGTCGCTGCTCACACTGGTTTCGCTTTTTTATTAGGTGTGCTCTCCAGGTGAGTTTCCTGTCTAGCGTTATTCCCAGATATTTAGGATTGGGTTCTTCTGGTATTGTGACTCCGTCTAGTTGAACTGGTGGACAGTTACCCGAGCGGAGTGCAAAGGTTGTCGCAGTTGACTTGTCGCCATTGACTGTAATGTTCCACCGCTTTTGCCAGTCGTTGACGAGGTTCAATTGCATCTGCATCAGTGAGCTAGCTTCGCCAGGTGATTCCGAGATGGTGAGAAATGCCGTGTCGTCGGCGTACGTGGCAACGCGCACGTTTGGGTTCCCAGTGACGGGCAAGTCATCTGTGTATACGTTATAGAGCAGCGGACCCAGAACACTTCCTTGAGGGACGCCAGCATGAATGTGTTTGGTGTTGGACACTGCTTCCCCGCATTTAACTCGGAATGTTCGGTTCTCCAGATATGAAGCAAGAAACAAGAAGTAGGCGTGTGGGAGGTTACCCTTGAGCTTTTGCAGGAACCCAGGATGCCAAACTCTGTCAAAGGCTTGTTTGACATCGAGGAATACGGCGTAGCAATACTCTCTGTGGCATTGTTCCGGGGTTCCGTGACAGCGCCTGAAGCCAAATTGGTGATCCGGGATCAGACCGGCCTCGTCCAATACTGACAAAACTCTACTCAAAAATACTCTTTCTAGTATCTTGGAGAGCGCTGGCAGTAAACTAATCGGGCGATAGGAGGCCAGATTAGCTTCAGGTTTACCAGGCTTAGGTATCATTACTACTTGCGCACTTTTCCATTGCGCTGGGAAGTAGCCGATTTCCATGCATCTGTTATATATTTTGGTGATGAACGAGATGCTTCTTTGCGGTAGTAGCTTTAATGCCATTGCATTGATACCATCATCGCCTGGGGCTTTTTTGTTGTTTAGCGCAGTTATGTATTCCGCTATCTCCTCTTCATGTACCGGTGGAATCGTTTCCGTTCCTTCGGGCGGTACACTTAGCTGGTGTGCAGTTTCGGCTGCTTCGTCTGGCGTGTACCTGCTGAAAGGGGTGAATACAGTTTCTAAGTGTTCGGCAAAAGCATTGCCTCTGTCAGTTTCCGTTCTACACCAACTGCCATCAGTTTTTCTTACTGGGTTGATTCTTTTCTGTGGCTTTTTAATGTGCTTGGTT
Source organism: Drosophila novamexicana (assembly GCF_003285875.2). Lineage (NCBI taxonomy): Eukaryota > Metazoa > Arthropoda > Insecta > Diptera > Drosophilidae > Drosophila > Drosophila novamexicana. The sequence goes on along the minus strand of NW_020825040.1, from coordinate 19,670 downwards.
ACTTGCCACAGATTGTGTTGTGAGTCGTTAGGGTTAAATAGTACATGAAACAAATATAGTGGTTGGTTGCATTTGGAAAAAATGTCGGCATTATAGAATATGTGTCATCAAACCTACATAGGGAGTGGTGTCGCTCAAGGCATGTCAGATAAAAAAGTTTTGCCTTGCCGTCATAAGTTAATTATGTTAAACTAAAAAGATTACTGATGCCATTAGAATCTATTACTTAATTAATACATGAATCAGACATAGTTGTTGGTTGCATTCGGAAAAAATGTCGACATTATAGAATATGTGTCATAAAACCAATATAAAAAGTTTCTATATGGCATAACACTGTGTGGTTTTGCCTTGCCGGCATAAATCCATTATTTTAAACTAAAAAGATTACTGACGCTAATGGAATCTATCTCTTAAATAGTACATGAAACATATATAGTGGTTGGATGCATTTGGAAAAAATGTCGGCATTATAGAATATGTGTCATCAAACCGACATAGGGAGTGGTGTCGCTCAAGGCATGTCAGATAAAAAAGTTTTGCTTTGCCGTCATAAGTTAATTATTTTTAACTAAAAAGATTACTGAAACTAATAGAATGTATTACTAAATTAGTACATGAAACAAATAGGGTGGTTGGTAGCATTCGGAAAAAATGTCGACATTATAGAATATGTGCCATAAAACCAATATAAAAAGTTTCTATATGGCATAACACTGTGTGGTTTTGCCTTGCGGGCATAAATCCCTTATGTTAAACTAAAAATATTACTGACGCTAATGGAATCTATTACATAATTAGTACATGAAACAAATAAAGTGGTTGGTAGCATTCGGAAAAAATGTCGGCATTATAGAATATGTGTCATCAAACCTACATAGGGAGTGGTGTCGCTCAAGGCATGTCAGATAAAAGTTTTGCCTTGCCGTCATAAGTTAATTATGTTAAACTAAAAAGATTACTGATGCCATTAGAATCTATTACTTAATTAATACATGAATCAGACATAGTTGTTGGTTGAATTCGGAAAAAATGTCGACATTATAGAATATGTGTCATAAAACCTATATAAAATGTTCCTATATGGCATAACACTATGCCTTGCCGTCATAAGTTAATTATGTTAAACTAAAAGGATTACTGACGCTAATGGAATATATTACTTAATTAGTACATGCAACAAATATAGTGGTTGGTTGCATTTGGAAAAAATGTCGGCATTATAGAATATGTGTCATCAAACCTACATAGGGAGTGGTGTCGCTCGAGGAATGTCAGATAAAAAAGTTTTGCTTTGCCGTCATAAGTTAATTATTTTTAACTAAAAAGATTACTGAAACTAATAGAATGTATTACTTAATTAGTACATGAAACAAATAAGGTGGTTGGTAACATACGGAAAAAATGTCGACATTATGGAATATGTGTCATAAAACCAATATAAAAAGTTTCTATACGGCATAACACTGTGTGGTTTTGCCTTGCCGGCATAAGTCAATTATGTTAAACTAAAAAGATTACTGACGCTAATGGAATCTATCTCTTAAATAGTACATGAAACATATATAGTGGTTGGTTGCATTTGGAAAAAATGTCGGCATTATAGAATATGTGTCATCAAACCGACATAGGAAGTGGTATCGCTCAAGGCATGTCAGATAAAAAAGTTTTGCCTTGCCGTCATGAGTCAATTATGTTTAACTAAAAGATTACTGAAACTAATAGAATGTATTACTAAATTAGTACATGAAAAAATAAGGTGGTTGGTAGCATTCGGAAAAAATGTCGACATTATAGAATATGTGCCATAAAACCTATATAAAATGTTTCTATATGGCATAACACTGTGCCTTGCCGGCATAAGTAAATTATGTTAAATTAAAAGGATTACTGACGCCCATGGAATCTATTACTCAATTAGTAAATGCAACAAATATAGTGGTTGGTTGCATCTAGAAAAAATGTCGCATTATAGAATATGTGTCATCAAACCTACATAGGGAGTGGTGTCGCTCAAGGCATGTCAGATAAAAAAGTTTTGCTTTGCCGTCATAAGTTAATTATTTTTAACTAAAAAGATTACTGAAACTAATAGAATGGATTACTAAATTAGTACATGAAACAAATAAGGTGGTTGGTAACATTCGGAAAAAATGTCGACATTATAGAATATGTGTCATCAAACCTACATAGGGAGTGGTGTCGCTCAAGGCATGTCAGATAAAAAAGTTTTGCCTTGCCGTCATAAGTTAATTATGTTAAACTAAAAAGATTACTGATGCCATTAGAATCTATTACTTAATTAGTACATGAATCAGACATAGTTGTTGGTTGCATTCGGAAAAAATGTCGACATTATAGAATATGTGTCATCAAACCTACATAGGGAGTGGTGTCGCTCAAGGCATGTCAGATAAAAAAGTTTTGCCTTGCCGTCATAAGTCAATTATGTTAAACTAAAAAGATTACTGACGCTAATGGAATCTATCTCTTAAATAGTACATGAAACATATATAGTTGTTGGTTGCATTTGGAAAAAATGTCGGCATTATAGAATATGTGTCATCAAACCTACATAGGGAGTGGTGTCGCTCAAGGCATGTCAGATAAAAAAGTTTTGCCTTGCCGTCATAAGTTAATTATGTTAAACTAAAAAGATTACTGATGCCATTAGAATCTATTACTTAATTAGTACATGAATCAGACATAGTTGTTGGTTGCATTCGGAAAAAATGTCGACATTATAGAATATGTGTCATAAAACCTATATAAAAAGTTTCTATATGGCATAACACTGTGTGGTTTTGCCTTGCCGGCATAAGTCAATTAATTTAAACTAAAAGGAATACTGACGCTAATGGAATCTATTACTCAATTAGTACATTAATCAGGCATAGTTGTTGGTTGCATTCGGAAAAAATGTCGACATTATAGAATATGTGTCACAGAACCAATATAAAAAGTTTCTATATGGCATAACATTGTGTGGTTTTGCCTTGCCGGCATAAGTCAATTATGTTAAACTTAAAGGATTACTGACGCTAATGGAATCTATTACTCAATTAGTACATGAATCAAACATAGTTATTGGTTGCATTTGGAAAAAATGTCGGCATTAAAGAATATGTGTCATCAAACCTACATAGGGAGTGGTGTCGCTCAAGGCATGTCAGATAAAAAAGTTTTGCCTTGCCGTCATAAGTTAATTATGTTTAACTAAAAATATTACTGAAACTAATAGAATGTATTACTAAATTATTACATGAAACAAATAAGGTGGTTGGTAGCATTCGAAAAATGTCAACATTATAGAATTTGTGTCATAAAACCTATATAAAATGTTCCTATGTGGCATAACACTATGCCTTGCCGTCATAAGTTAATTATGTTAAACTAAAAGGATTACTGACGTTAATGGAATCTATTACTTAATTAGTACATTTTTTTTTTTTTTTTTTTGTTGTTTTCCCTTTTTTTTATTGATTTAATACTAGCCTTCGTGGACAACCATTAAATTGTATAATTATAAACTTAGCTTATGTGTATTTCATGTATTGAACTTAGTATAGCTGTTGTTCTTAGAGAGAGTTAAATGGCTATGTTATTCCATGACAGAAGGTCAAATGGCTATATTGTCCCATGGGAGATCCAGTGGGTGGGCTCTGCAGAGTCTTCTCCTTTGTTGTCTGTTGTCTAGCAGACAAATGGTTAGTGTGTTTGGATGGTTGTGTAATCGATTGATATATCGTCTGCTGCTTTTGGCAATTTCGTCTTTTACCCAGGGGAACTTGAGAACATCGTGGATAGTGGCGTTATCATGATATATATGTGCGTTTGTAGCGATGCGTAATGATTTGTTTTCGAATGTTTGGATGATCCGGATATTGGACTTGCTGGCTGTACCCCAGAGCTGGATTCCATAGGTCCAGATTGGTCTGATGATCGCCTTGTAGGTCAGAATCTTGGAGGAGGTGGAAAGCCTTGATCTCCTGCCCATAAGCCAGTAGTAGGCTTTTAGTCGCTGCTCACACTGATTTCGCTTTTTTATTAGGTGTGCTCTCCAGGTGAGTTTCCTGTCTAGCGTTATTCCCAGATATTTAGGATTGGGTTCTTCTGGTATTGTGACTCCGTCTAGTTGAACTGGTGGACAGTTACCCGAGCGGAGTGCAAAGGTTGTCGCAGTTGACTTGTCGCCATTGACTGTAATGTTCCACCGCTTTTGCCAGTCGTTGACGAGGTTCAATTGCATCTGCATCAGTGAGCTAGCTTCGCCAGGTGATTCCGAGATGGTGAGAAATGCCGTGTCGTCGGCGTACGTGGCAACGCGCACGTTTGGGTTCCCAGTGACGGGCAAGTCATCTGTGTATACGTTATAGAGCAGCGGACCCAGAACACTTCCTTGAGGGACGCCAGCATGAATGTGTTTGGTGTTGGACACTGCTTCCCCGCATTTAACTCGGAATGTTCGGTTCTCCAGATATGAAGCAAGAAACAAGAAGTAGGCGTGTGGGAGGTTACCCTTGAGCTTTTGCAGGAGCCCAGGATGCCAAACTCTGTCAAAGGCTTGTTTGACATCGAGGAATACGGCGTAGCAATACTCTCTGTGGCATTGTTCCGGGGTTCCGTGACAGCGCCTGAAGCCAAATTGGTGATCCGGGATCAGACCGGCCTCGTCCAATACTGACAAAACTCTACTCAAAAATACTCTTTCTAGTATCTTGGAGAGCGCTGGCAGTAAACTAATCGGGCGATAGGAGGCCAGATTAGCTTCAGGTTTACCAGGCTTAGGTATCATTACTACTTGCGCACTTTTCCATTGCGCTGGGAAGTAGCCGATTTCCATGCATCTGTTATATATTTTGGTGATGAACGAGATGCTTCTTTGCGGTAGTAGCTTTAATGCCATTGCATTGATACCATCATCGCCTGGGGCTTTTTTGTTGTTTAGCGCAGTTATGTATTCCGCTATCTCCTCTTCATGTACCGGTGGAATCGTTTCCGTTCCTTCGGGCGGTACACTTAGCTGGTGTGCAGTTTCGGCTGCTTCGTCTGGCGTGCACCTGCTGAAAGGGGTGAATACAGTTTCTAAGTGTTCGGCAAAAGCATTGGCTCTGTCAGTTTCCGTTCTACACCAACTGCCATCAGTTTTTCTTACTGGGTTGATTCTTTTCTGTGGCTTTTTAATGTGCTTGGTTACTTGCCACAGATTGTGTTGTGAGTCGTTAGGGTTAAATAGTACATGAAACAAATATAGTGGTTGGTTGCATTTGGAAAAAATGTCGGCATTATAGAATATGTGTCATCAAACCTACATAGGGAGTGGTGTCGCTCAAGGCATGTCAGATAAAAAAGTTTTGCCTTGCCATGTTAAACTAAAAAGATTACTGATGCCATTAGAATCTATTACTTAGTTATTACATGAATCAGACATAGTTGTTGGTTGCATTCGGAAAAAATGTCGACATTATAGAATATGTGTCATAAAACCTATATAAAAAGTTTCTATATGGCATAACACTGTGTGTTATTATGTTTAACTAAAAGGATTACTGACGCTAATGGAATCTATTACTCAATTAGTACATTAATCAGACATAGTTGTTGGTTGCATTCGGGAAAAATGTCGACATTATAGAATATGTGTCATAAAACCAATATAAAAAGTTTCTATATGGCATAACACTGTGTGGTTTTGCCTTGCCGTCATAAGTTAATTATGTTAAACTAAAAAGATTACTGATGCCATTAGAATCTATTACTTAATTAGTACATGAATCAGACATAGTTGTTGGTTGCATTCGGAAAAAATGTCGACGTTATAGAATATGTGTCATCAAACCTACATAGGGAGTGGTGTCGCTCAAGGCATGTCAGATAAAAAAGTTTTGCCTTGCCGTCATAAGTCAATTATGTTAAACTAAAAAGATTACTGACGCTAATGGAATCTATCTCTTAAATAGTACATGAAACATATATAGTTGTTGGTTGCATTTGGAAAAAATGTCGGCATTATAGAATATGTGTCATCAAACCTACATAGGGAGTGGTGTCGCTCAAGGCATGTCAGATAAAAAAGTTTTGCCTTGCCGTCATAAGTTAATTATGTTAAACTAAAAAGATTACTGATGCCATTAGAATCTATTACTTAATTAATACATGAATCAGACATAGTTGTTGGTTGCATTAGGAAAAAATGTCGACATTATAGAATATGTGTCATAAAACCAATATAAAAAGTTTCTATATGGCATAACATTGTGTGGTTTTGCCTTGCCGGCATAAATCCATTATTTTAAACTAAAAAGATTACTGACGCTAATGGAATCTATCTCTTAAATAGTACATGAAACATATATAGTGGTTGGATGCATTTGGAAAAAATGTCGGCATTATAGAATATGTGTCATCAAACCGACATAGGGAGTGGTGTCGCTCAAGGCATGTCAGATAAAAAGTTTTGCTTTGCGTCATAAGTTAATTATTTTTAACTAAAAAGATTACTGAAACTAATAGAATGTATTACTAAATTAGTACATGAAACAAATAGGGTGGTTGGTAGCATTCGGAAAAAATGTCGACATTATAGAATATGTGCCATAAAACCAATATAAAAAGTTTCTATATGGCATAACACTGTGTGGTTTTGCCTTGCGGGCATAAATCCCTTATGTTAAACTAAAAAGATTACTGACGTTAATGGAATCTATTACATAATTAGTACATGAAACAAATATAGTGGTTGGTTGCATTTGGAAAAAATGTCGGCATTAAGAATATGTGTCATCAATCCTACATAGGGAGTGGTGTCGCTCAAGGCATGTCAGATAAAAGTTTTGCCTTGCCGTCATAAGTTAATTATGTTAAACTAAAAAGATTACTGATGCCATTAGAATCTATTACTTAATTAATACATGAATCAGAAATAGTTGTTGGTTGCATTCGGAAAAAATGTCGACATTATAGAATATGTGTCATAAAACCTATATAAAATGTTCCTATATGGCATAACACTATGCCTTGCCGTCATAAGTTAATTATGTTAAACTAAAAGGATTACTGACGCTAATGGAATATATTACTTAATTAGTACATGCAACAAATATAGTGGTTGGTTGCATTTGGAAAAAATGTCGGCATTATAGAATATGTGTCATCAAACCTACATAGGGAGTGGTGTCGCTCGAGGAATGTCAGATAAAAAAGTTTTGCTTTGCCGTCATAAGTTAATTATTTTTAACTAAAAAGATTACTGAAACTAATAGAATGTATTACTTAATTAGTACATGAAACAAATAAGGTGGTTGGTAACATACGGAAAAAATGTCGACATCATGGAATATGTGTCATATAACCAATATAAAAAGTTTCTATACGGCATAACACTGTGTGGTTTTGCCTTGCCGGCATAAGTCAATTATGTTAAACTAAAAAGATTACTGACGCTAATGGAATCTATCTCTTAAATAGTACATGAAACATATATAGTGGTTGGTTGCATTTGGAAAAAATGTCGGCATTATAGAATATGTGTCATCAAACCGACATAGGAAGTGGTATCGCTCAAGGCATGTCAGATAAAAAAGTTTTGCCTTGCCGTCATGAGTCAATTATGTTTAACTAAAAGATTACTGAAACTAATAGAATGTATTACTAAATTAGTACATGAAAAAAATAAGGTGGTTGGTAGCATTCGGAAAAAATGTCGACATTATAGAATATGTGCCATAAAACCTATATAAAATGTTTCTATATGGCATAACACTGTGCCTTGCCGGCATAAGTAAATTATGTTAAATTAAAAGGATTACTGACGCCCATGGAATCTATTACTCAATTAGTAAATGCAACAAATATAGTGGTTGGTTGCATCTAGAAAAAATGTCGGCATTATAGAATATGTGTCATCAAACCTACATAGGGAGTGGTGTCGCTCAAGGCATGTCAGATAAAAAAGTTTTGCTTTGCCGTCATAAGTTAATTATTTTTAACTAAAAAGATTACTGAAACTAATAGAATGTATTACTAAATTAGTACATGAAACAAATAAGGTGGTTGGTAGCATTCGGAAAAAATGTCGACATTATAGAATATGTGTCATCAAACCTACATAGGGAGTGGTGTCGCTCAAGACATGTCAGATAAAAAAGTTTTGCCTTTGCCGTCATAAGTTAATTATGTTTAACTAAAAAGATTACTGATGCCATTAGAATCTATTACTTAATTAGTACATGAATCAGACATAGTTGTTGGTTGCATTCGGAAAAAATGTCGACATTATAGAATATGTGTCATCAAACCTACATAGGGAGTGGTGTCGCTCAAGGCATGTCAGATAAAAAAGTTTTGCCTTGCCGTCATAAGTTAATTATGTTAAACTAAAAAGATTACTGATGCCATTAGAATCTATTACTTAATTAGTACATGAATCAGACATAGTTGTTGGTTGCATTCGGAAAAAATGTCGACATTATAGAATATGTGTCATAAAACCTATATAAAAGGTTTCTATATGGCATAACACTGTGTGGTTTTGCCTTGCCGGCATAAGTCAATTAATTTAAACTAAAAGGAATACTGACGCTAATGGAATCTATTACTCAATTAGTACATTAATCAGACATAGTTGTTGGTTGCATTCGGAAAAAATGTCGACATTATAGAATATGTGTCACAGAACCAATATAAAAAGTTTCTATATGGCATAACATTGTGTGGTTTTGCCTTGCCGGCATAAGTCAATTATGTTAAACTTAAAGGATTACTGACGCTAATGGAATCTATTACTCAATTAGTACATGAATCAAACATAGTTGTTGGTTGCATTTGGAAAAAATGTCGGCATTAAAGAATATGTGTCATCAAACCTACATAGGGAGTGGTGTCGCTCAAGGCATGTCAGATAAAAAAGTTTTGCCTTGCCGTCATAAGTTAATTATGTTTAACTAAAAATATTACTGAAACTAATAGAATGTATTACTAAATTATTACATGAAACAAATAAGGTGGTTGGTAGCATTCGAAAAATGTCGACATTATAGAATTTGTGTCATAAAACCTATATAAAATGTTCCTATATGGCATAACACTATGCCTTGCCGTCATAAGTTAATTATGTTAAACTAAAAGGATTACTGACGTTAATGGAATCTATTACTTAATTAGTACATTTTTTTTTTTTTTTTTTTTGTTTTCCCTTTTTTTTAATTGATTTAATACTATCCTTCGTGGACAACCATTAAATTGTATAATTATAAACTTAGCTTATGTGTATTTCATGTATTGAACTTAGTATAGCTGTTGTTCTTAGAGAGAGTTAAATGGCTATGTTATTCCATGACAGAAGGTCAAATGGCTATATTGTCCCATGGGAGATCCAGTGGGTGGTGTTAAGCTAAAAGGATTACTGACTCTAATGGAATCTATTACTCAATTAGTACATGAATCAAACATAGTTGTTGGTTGCATTTGGAAAAAATGTCGGTATTATAGAATATGTGTCATCAAACCTACATAGGGAGTGGTGTCGCTCAAGGCATGCCAGATAAAAAAGTATTGCCTTGCCGTCATAAGTTAATTATGTTAAACTAAAAGGATTACTGACGCGAATGGAATCTATTACTTAATTATTACATGCAACAAATATAGTGATTGTTTGCATTTGGAAAAAATGTCGGCATTATAGAATATGTGTCATCAAACCTACATAGGGAGTGGTGTCGCTCCAGGCATGTCAGATAAAAAAGTTTTGCCTTGCCGTCATAAGTTAATCACGTTTAACCAAAAAGATTACTGAAGCCATTTGTATGTATTACTAAATTAGTACATGAAACATATAAGGTGGTTGGTAGCATTCGAAAAATGTCGACATTATAGAATATGTGTCATAAAACCTAAATAAAATGTTTCTATATGGCATAACACTGTGTGGTTTTGCCTTGCCGGCATATGTCAATTATGTTAAACTAAAAGGATTACTGACGCTAATGGAATCTATTACTCAATTAGTACATGAATCAAACATAGTTGTTGGTTGCATTTGGAAAAAATGTCGGCATTATAGAATATGTGTCATCAAACCTACATAGGGAGTGGTGTCGCTCAAGGCATGTCAGATAAAAGTTTTGCCTTGCCGTCATAAGTTAATTATGTTAAACTAAAAAGATTACTGATGCCATTAGAATCTATTACTTAATTAATACATGAATCAGACATAGTTGTTGGTTGCATTTGGAAAAAATGTCGGCATTATAGAATATGTGTCATCAAACCTACATAGGGAGTGGTGTCGCTCAAGGCATGTCAGATAAAAAAGTTTTGCCTTGCCATGTTAAACTAAAAAGATTACTGATGCCATTAGAATCTATTACTTAGTTATTACATGAATCAGACATAGTTGTTGGTTGCATTCGGAAAAAATGTCGACATTATAGAATATGTGTCATAAAACCTATATAAAAAGTTTCTATATGGCATAACACTGTGTGTTATTATGTTAAACTAAAAGGATTACTGGCGCTAATGGAATCTATTACTCAATTAGTACATTAATCAGACATAGTTGTTGGTTGCATTCGGGAAAAATGTCGACATTATAGAATATGTGTCATAAAACCAATATAAAAAGTTTCTATATGGCATAACACTGTGTGGCTTTGCCTTGCCGGCATAAGTCAATTATGTTAAGCTAAAAGGATTACTGACGCTAATGGAATCTATTACTCAATTAGTACATGAATCAAACATAGTTGTTGGTTGCATTTGGAAAAAATGTCGGTATTATAGAATATGTGTCATCAAACCTACATAGGGAGTGGTGTCGCTCAAGGCATGCCAGATAAAAAAGTATTGCCTTGCCGTCATAAGTTAATTATGTTAAACTAAAAGGATTACTGACGCGAATGGAATCTATTACTTAATTATTACATGCAACAAATATAGTGATTGTTTGCATTTGGAAAAAATGTCGGCATTATAGAATATGTGTCATCAAACCTACATAGGGAGTGGTGTCGCTCCAGGCATGTCAGATAAAAAAGTTTTGCCTTGCCGTCATAAGTTAATCACGTTTAACCAAAAAGATTACTGAAGCCATTTGTATGTATTACTAAATTAGTACATGAAACATATAAGGTGGTTGGTAGTATTCGAAAAATGTCGACATTATAGAATATGTGTCATAAAACCTAAATAAAATGTTTCTATATGGCATAACACTGTGTGGTTTTGCCTTGCCGGCATATGTCAATTATGTTAAACTAAAAGGATTACTGACGCTAATGGAATCTATTACTCAATTAGTACATGAATCAAACATAGTTGTTGGTTGCATTTGGAAAAAATGTCGGCATTATAGAATATGTGTCATCAAACCTACATAGGGAGTGGTGTCGCTCAAGGCCTGTCAGATAAAAAAGTTTTGCCTTGCCGTCATAAGTTAATTATGTTAAACTTAAAAGATTACTGATGCCATTAGAATCTATTACTTAGTTAGTACATGAATCAGACGTAGTTGTTGGTTGCATTCGGAAAAAATGTCGACATTCTAGAATATGTGTCATCAAACCTACATAGGGAGTGATGTCGCTCAAGGCATGCCAGATAAAAAAGTTTTGCCTTTGCCGTCATAAGCTAATCACGTTTAACCAAAAAGATTAGAATATGTGTCATAAAACCTATATAAAAAGTTTCTATATGGCATAACACTGTGTGGCTTTGCCTTGCCGGCATAAGTCAATTATGTTAAACTAAAAGGATCAATGACGCTAATGGAATCTATTACTCAATTAGTACAATAATCAGACATAGTTGTTGGTAGCATTCGGAAAAAATGTCGACATTATAGAATATGTGTCATCAAACCTACATAGGGAGTGGTGTCGCTCAAGGGATGTCAGATAAAAAAGTTTTGCCTTGCCGTCATAAGTTAATTATGTTTAACTAAAAAGATTACTAATGCCATTAGAATCTATTACTTAATTAGTACATGAATCAGACATAGTTGTTGGTTGCATTCGGAAAAAATGTCGACATTATAGAATATGTGTCATCAAACCTACATAGGGAGTGGTGTCTCTCAAGGCATGTCAGATAAAAAAGTTTTGCCTTGCCGTCATAAGTTAATTATGTTAAACTAAAAAGATTACTGATGCCATTAGAATCTATTACTTAATTAGTACATGCAACAAATATAGTGGTTGGTTGCATTTGGAAAAAATGTCGGCATTATAGAATATGTCTCATCAAACCTACATAGGGAGTGGTGTCGCTCAAGGCATGTCAGATAAAAAAGTTTTGCCTTGCCGTCATAAGTTAATTATGTTTAACTAAAAATATTACTGAAACTAATAGAATGTATTACTAAATTATTACATGAAACAAATAAGGTGGTTGGTAGCATTCGAAAAATGTCGACATTATAGAATTTGTGTCATAAAACCTATATAAAATGTTCCTATATGGCATAACACTGTGTGGTTTTGCCTTGCGGGCATAAATCCATTATGTTAAACTAAAAAGATTACTGACGCTAATGGAATCTATTACATAATTAGTACATGAAACAAATATAGTGGTTGGTTGCATTTGGAAAAAATGTCGGCATTATAGAATATGTGTCATCAAACCTACATAGGGAGTGGTGTCGCTCAAGGCATGTCAGATAAAAAAGTTTTGCCTTGCCGTCATAAGTTAATTATGTTAAACTAAAAAGATTACTGATGCCATTAGAATCTATTACTTAATTAATACATGAATCAGACATAGTTGTTGCTTGCATTCGGAAAAAATGTCGACATTATAGAATATGTGTCATAAAACCAATATAAAAAGTTTCTATATGGCATAACACTGTGTGATTTTGCCTTGCCGGCATAAATCCATTATTTTAAACTAAAAAGATTACTGACGCTAATGGAATCTATCTCTTAAATAGTACATGAAACATATATAGTGGTTGGATGCATTTGGAAAAAATGTCGGCATTATAGAATATGTGTCATCAAACCGACATAGGGAGTGGTGTCGCTCAAGGCATGTCAGATTAAAAAGGTTTGCTTTCCGTCATAAGTTAATTATTTTTAACTAAAAAGATTACTGAAACTAATAGAATGTATTACTAAATTAGTACATGAAACAAATAAGGTGGTTGGTAGCATTCGGAAAAAATGTCGACATTATAGAATATGTGCCATAAAACCAATATAAAAAGTTTCTATATGGCATAACACTGTGTGGTTTTGCCTTGCGGGCATAAATCCATTATTTTAAACTAAAAAGATTACTGACGCTAATGGAATCTATTACATAATTAGTACATGAAACAAATATAGTGGTTGGTTGCATTTGGAAAAAATGTCGGCATTATAGAATATGTGTCATCAAACCTACATAGGGAGTGGTGTCGCTCAAGGCATGTCAGATAAAAGTTTTGCCTTGCCGTCATAAGTTAATTATGTTAAACTAAAAAGATTACTGATGCCATTAGAATCTATTACTTAATTAATACATGAATCAGACATAGTTGTTGGTTGCATTCGGAAAAAATGTCGACATTATAGAATATGTGTCATAAAACCTATATAAAATGTTCCTATATGGCATAACACTATGCCTTGCCGTCATAAGTTAATTATGTTAAACTAAAAGGATTACTGACGCTAATGGAATCTATTACTTAATTAGTACATGCAACAAATATAGTGGTTGGTTGCATTTGGAAAAAATGTCGGCATTATAGAATATGTCTCATCAAACCTACATAGGGAGTGGTGTCGCTCAAGGCATGTCAGATAAAAAAGTTTTGCTTTGCCGTCATAAGTTAATTATTTTTAACTAAAAAGATTACTGAAACTAATAGAATGTATTACTAAATTAGTACATGAAACAAATAAGGTGGTTGGTAGCATTCGGAAAAAATGTCGACATTATAGAATATGTGTCATAAAACCTATATAAAAAGTTTCTATATGGCATAACACTGTGTGGTTTTGCCTTGCCGGCATAAGTCAATTAATTTAAACTAAAAGGAATACTGACGCTAATGGAATCTATTACTCAATTAGTACATTAATCAGACATAGTTGTTGGTTGCATTCGGAAAAAATGTCGACATTATAGAATATGTGTCACAGAACCAATATAAAAAGTTTCTATATGGCATAACACTGTGTGGTTTTGCCTTGCCGGCAGAAGTCAATTATGTTAAACTAAATGGATTACTGACGCTAATGGAATATATTACTCAATTAGTACATGAATTAAACATAGTTGTTGGTTGCATTTGGAAAAAATGTCGGCATTAAAGAATATGTGTCATCAAACCTACATAGGGAGTGGTGTCGCTCAAGGCATGCCAGATAAAAAAGTTTTGCCTTGCCGTCATAAGTTAATTATGTTTAACTAAAAATATTACTGAAACTAATAGAATGTATTACTAAATTAGTTCATGAAACAAATAAGGTGGTTGGTAGCATTCGGAAAAAATGTCGACATTATAGAATATGTGCCATAAAACCAATATAAAAAGTTTCTATATGGCATAACACTGTGTGGTTTTGCCTTGCGGGCATAAATCCATTATGTTAAACTAAAAAGATTACTGACGCTAATGAAATCTATTACATAATTAGTACATGAAACAAATATAGTGGTTGGTTGCATTTGGAAAAAATGTCGGCATTATAGAATATGTGTCATCAAACCTACATAGGGAGTGGTGTCGCTCAAGGCATGTCGGATAAAAAAGTTTTGCCTTGCCGTCATAAGTTAATTATGTTAAACTAAAAGGATTACTGACGCTAATAGAATGTATTACTTAATTATTACATGAAACAAATAAGGTGGCTGGCAGCATTAAAAAATGTCGACCTTATAGAATATGTGTCATAAAACCTATATAAAATGTTCGTATATGGCATAACACTGTGCCTTGCCGTCATAAGTTAATTATGTTAAACTAAAAGGACAACTGACGCTAATGGAATCTATTACTTAATTAGTACATGAAACAAATATAGTGGTTGGTTGCATTTGGAAAAAATGTCGGCATTATAGAATATGTGTCATCAAACCTACATAGGGAGTGGTGTCGCTCAAGGCATGTCAGATAAAAAAGTTTTGCCTTGCCGTCATAAGTTAATTATGTTAAACTAAAAAGATTACTGAAACTAATAGAATGTATTACTAAATTAGTACATGAAACAAATAAGGTGGTTGGTAGCATTCGGAAAAAATGTCGACATTATAGAATATGTGCCATAAAACCAATATAAAAAGTTTCTATATGGACTAACACTGTGTGGTTTTGCCTTGCGGGTATAAATCCACTATGTTAAACTAAAAAGATTACTGACGCTAATGGAATCTATTACATAATTAGTACATGAAACAAATATAGTGGTTGGTTGCATTTGGAAAAAATGTCGGCATTATAGAATATGTGTCATCAAACCTACATAGGGAGTGGTGTCGCTCAAGGCATGTCAGATAAAAAAGTTTTGCCTTGCCGTCATAAGTTAATTATGTTAAACTAAAAAGATTACTGATGCCATTAGAATCTATTACTTAATTAATACATGAATCAGACATAGTTGTTGGTTGCATTCGGAAAAAATGTCGACATTATAGAATATGTGTCATAAAACCTATATAAAATGTTCCTATATGGCATAACACTATGCCTTGCCGTCATAAGTTAATTATGTTAAACTAAAAGGATTACTGACGCTAATGGAATCTATTACTTAATTAGTACATGCAACAAATATAGTGGTTGGTTGCATTTGGAAAAAATGTCGGCATTATAGAATATATCTCATCAAACCTACATAGGGAGTGGTGTCGCTCAAGGCATGTCAGATAAAAAAGTTTTGCTTTGCCGTCATAAGTTAATTATTTTTAACTAAAAAGATTACTGAAACTAATAGAATGTATTACTAAATTAGTACATGAAACAAATAAGGTGGTTGGTAGCATTCGGAAAATATGTCGACATTAAAGAATATGTGCCATAAAACCATTTGGAGAAAATGTCGGCATTATAGAATATGTGTCATCAAACCTACATAGGGAGTGGTGTCGCTCAAGGCATGTCAGATAAAAAAGTTTTGCCTTGCCGTCATAAGTTAATCATGTTAAACTAAATCGATTACTGATGCCATTAGAATGTATTACTTAATTAGTACATGAAACAAATAAGGTGGTTGGTAGCATTCGGAAAAAATGTCGACATTATAGAATATGTGTCATAAAACCAATATAAAATGTTTCTATATGGCATAACACTGTGTGGTTTTGCCTTGCTGGCATAAGTCAATTATGTTAAACTAAAAGGATTACTGACGCTAATGGAATCTATTACTTAATTAGCAAATGCATCCAACATATTTGTTGGTTGCATTTGGAGAAAATGTCGGCATTATAGAATATGTGTCATCAAACCTACATAGGGAGTGGTGTCGCTCAAGGCATGTCAGATAAAAAGTTTTGCCTTGCCGTCATAAGTTAATCATGTTAAACTAAAAAGATTACTGATGCCATTAGAATCTATTACTTAATTAATACATGAATCAGACATAGTTGTTGGTTGCATTCGGAAAAAATGTCGACATTATAGAATATGTGTCATAAAACCAATATAAAAAGTTTCTATATGGCATAACACTGAGTGGTTTGCCTTGCCGGCATAAATCCATTATGTTAAACTAAAAAGATTACTGACGCTAATGGAATCTATTACTTAATTAGTACATGAAACAAATATAGTGGTTGGTTGCATTTGGAAAAAATGTCGGCATTATAGAATATGTGTCATCAAACCTACATAGGGAGTGGTGTCGCTCAAGGCATGTCAGATAAAAAAGTTTTGCCTTGCCGTCATAAGTTAATTATGTTAAACTAAAAGGATTACTGACGCTAATAGAATATATTACTAAATTATTACATGAAACAAATAAGGTGGCTGGCAGCATTCAAAAATGTCGACCTTATAGAATATGTGTCATAAAACCTATATAAAATGTTCGTATATGGCATAACACTGTGCCTTGCCGTCATAAGTTAATTATGTTAAACTAAAAGGACAACTGACGCTAATGGAATCTATTACTTAATTAGTACATGAAACAAATATAGTGGTTGGTTGCATTTGGAAAAAATGTCGGCATTATAGAATATGTGTCATCAAACCTACATAGGGAGTGGTGTCGCTCAAGGCATGTCAGATAAAAAGTTTTGCTTTGCCGTCATAACTTAATTATTTTTAACTAAAAAGATTACTGAAACTAATAGAATGTATTACTTAATTAGTACATGAAACATATAAGGTGGTTGGTAACATACGGAAAAAATGTCGACATTATAGAATATGTGTCATAAAACCAATATAAAAAGTTTCTATACGGCATAACACTGTGTGGTTTTGCCTTGCCGGCATAAGTCAATTATGTTAAACTAAAAAGATTACTGACGCTAATGGAATCTATCTCTTAAATAGTACATGAAACATATAAAGTGGTTGGTTGCATTTGGAAAAAATGTCGGCATTATAGAATATGTGTCATCAAACCGACATAGGAAGTGGTGTCGCTCAAGGCATGTCAGATAAAAAAGTTTTGCCTTTGCCGTCATAAGTTAATTATGTTTAACTAAAAAGATTCCTAAAGCCATTTGTATGTATTACTAAATTAGTACATGAAACATATAGGGTGGTTGGTAGCATTTGAAAAATGTCGACATTATAGAATATGTGTCATTAAACCTATATAAAATGTTTCTATATGAAAACACTGTGCCTTGCCGGCTTAAGTAAATTATGTTAAACTAAAAGGATTACTGACGCTAATGGAATCTATTACTCAATTAGTAAATTCATCAAACATAGTTGTTGGTTGCATTTGGAAAAAATGTCGGCATTATAGAATATGTGTCATCAAACCTACATAGGGAGTGGTGTCGCTCAAGGCCTGTCAGATAAAAAAGTTTAGCCTTGCCGTCATAAGTTAATTATGTTAAACTAAAAAGATTACTGATGCCATTAGAATCTATTACTTAATTAGTACAAGAATCAGACATAGTTGTTTGTAGCATTCGGAAAAAAATGTCGACATTATAGAATATGTGTCATAAAACCTATATAAAAAGTTTCTATATGGCATAACACTGTGTGGTTTTGCCTTGCCGGCATAAGTCAATTAATTTAAACTAAAATGAATACTGACGCTAATGGAATCTATTACTCAATTAGTACACTAATCAGACATAGTTGTTGGTTGCATTCGGAAAAAATGTCGACATTATAGAATATGTGTCATAAAACCAATATAAAAAATTTCTATATGGCATAACATTGTGTGGTTTTGTCTTGCCGGCATAAGTCAATTATGTTAAACTAAAAGGATTACTGACGCTAATGGAATCTATTACTCAATTAATACATGAATCAAACATAGTTGTTGGTTGCATTTGGAAAATATTTCGGCATTAAAGAATATGTGTCATCAAACCTACATAGGGAGTGGTGTCGCTCAAGGCATGTCAGATAAAAAGTTTTGCCTTGCCGTCATAAGTTAATTATGTTAAAATAAAAGGATTACTGATGCTAATGGAATCTATTACTTAATTAGTACATGAAACAAATATAGTGCTTGGTTGCATTTGGAAAAAATGTCGGCATTATAGAATATGTGTCATCAAACCTACATAGGGCGTGGTGCCGCTCAAGGCATGTCAGATAAAAAGTTTTGCGTTTGCTGTCATAAGTTAATTATGTTTAACTAAAAAGATTACTGAAACTAATAGAATGTATTACTTAATTAGTACATGAAACAAATAAGGTGGTTGGTAACATTCGGAAAAAATGTCGACATTATAGAATATGTGTCATAAAACGAATATAAAAAGTTTCTATACAGCATAACACTGTGTGGTTTTGCCTTGCCGGCATAAATCCATTATGTTAAACTAAAAAGATTACTGACGCTAATGGAATATATTACTTAATTAGTACACCCAACAAATATAGTGGTTGGTTGCATTTGGAAAAAATGTCGGCATTATAGAATATGTGTCATCAAACCTACATAGGGAGTGGTGTCGCTCAAGGCATGTCAAATAAAAAAGTGTTGCTTTGCCGTCATAAGTTAATTATTTTTAACTAAAAAGATTACTGAAACTAATAGAATGTATTACTTAATTAGTACATGAAACAAATAAGGTGGTTGGTAACATTCGGAAAAAATGTCGACATTATAGAATATGTGCCATAAAACCAATATAAAAAGTTTCTATATGGCATAACACTGTGTGGTTTTGCCTTGCCGGCATAAATCCATTATGTTAAACTAAAAAGATTACTGACGCTAATGGAATCTATTACTTAATTAGTACATCCAACAAATATAGTGGTTGGTTGCATTTGGAAAAAATGTCGGCATTATAGAATATGTGTCATCAAACCTACATAGGGAGTGGGTGTCGCTCAGGCATGTCAAATAAAAAAGTGTTGCTTTGCCGTCATAAGTTAATTATTTTTAACTAAAAAGATTACTGAAACTAATTAGAATGTATTACTTAATTAGTACATAAAACAAATAAGGTGGTTGGTAGCATTCGAAAAAATGTCGACATTATAGAATATGTGTCATAAACCTATATAAAATGTTTCTATATAGCAA
>NW_020825039.1:0-36046 GCF_003285875.2 Drosophila novamexicana | reverse complement strand
CCAAACAATTTGTTTGTGTATTTACTTGCTCTATCTTGTGCACCGTTTTCGTTTGCTCTGTGCTCTCGCAATTTGCATACGCATTCAATAATTATGTTGTGCTGTAAGAAACCGTGCACGTTCAAGCAGGCTGATGATTCTGCACTGCCGCAATTTGTTAATTGCTGGCTGTGTGAGAATATGATGCATGCTAAATGTGCAGGTCTCACTGGGCGTGATTGCGACAAGATCGCTGCTATTGCCAAGAAGGGCTGTGGTGGCTTGCGTTGGTCGTGCCCAGAATGCATCGACAAGCAAATTGATTTCTCTAGAATGTATAATTCTGTGAGAAGTCAATTCTTAAAATTAAATAATGTGGCTAAGCAGCTCTCGAGTAATTTTGACTCGAGTTTCGAGTTGCTTGGCAAATATAAATTTGAGTCCCCAACCAATCGCCGGTTGGAGCCTCAACTTTTGCAATTGCCCTCTACGTCTGTTCAGACACCTACTACTTTCTTGTCCCTTCCTAGCAACTTGGAGGTATCTCCAATGTTGTCTTTATCGCCTTCTCCAAGCGACTGTCCAATTACCCCTGTTTCAACCCCTGTACTAGTCCCAGTAGAGCCCGTACCTGATCCCGTCCCAATTAATCAAACTGCCTCAGCCCCATCAGCTCCTGGCCGCAAAGGTAGACCTGCGCGCAATCTTGCCCAGATTGTTAAAAACAATCATTGTGCCTCGTTAGCTCCCCCAACTCCTGTATTACCTACAGCCCCATCAGCGCCTACTTTAACGGTAGTTGCCCCTCGTAGGCAAGTCTTTGTGTCTCGACTTTCGTCGGACACCACTTCTGAGTCATTGGCAGCCTATATTGCTAGCAAATCTTCTGCTAGCGTGTCAATAACTAAATTTAATTTCTCCACCCCTCGTGAAATATCATCATTCAAAATAAATGTTTCACATGATATGTTCCCAATCATTTGTGATCCCAAATTTTGGCCTCCACACATGATTGTTCACGAGTTCAAGCCTAAAAAGCGTAACCAGCCTGTCACCCTTCCAGTCCCTTCAATACAGGGTACCATTTCTGCCCCAAAAAACTAGCTTCATCTTCTGACCAAATCTTTATTCATTATCAGAATGTTAGAGGTCTTATTTCAAAACTTAAAAATCTTTTCATGGCCAGCACTTCCTTCAATTCGGATATAATAGCATTTTCAGAAACATGGTTGAACTCAACCATATCTGATTTTGAGATTTTATCAAATAACTTTATTTTGTATAGAAATGATCGGCCGACTCGAGGTGGTGGGGTGTTAATTGCCGTTAAAGCCACTCTCCAGTCTGAACTTTTCTGTTTTAGTACGCCTACTGACGCTGAGATTGTCTCAGTTAAGGTGTCTTTTCCTACACGGAATGTCTATGTAACATGCTCTTATGTCCCACCTTCTTCTGATATTCAAGTTTATATGAAACATATTACTTGTATTAAAGAAGTTTCTTCACACGTGCGTGATAGTGACCTATTTATGGTGTTGGGTGATTTTAATTTGCCCAACATCTCTTGGTCATTATTTACTGCCAAAAATTATCTAGTGCCCTCAGCACAGCACGATTTTATAGACTGCATGCTTGATCTTTCGTTGTTTCAAATCAATTCAATTTCTAATCATTTGATTAGAACACTTGACCTTGTATTTGTTAACGACTACCTTATTTCTAATGTGTCTAGGTCCCCTCCTTTATCTCTTCCTGAGGATGTCTATCATCCAACTTTAGAGATTGCAATGCTAAATTGTAATCCTTTCATTTCGTGCTCATCAGCCAATAAGCCCCGCTATTGCTTTCGCAAAGGAAATTATTCTTTGCTGAATCAGCTTATTTATTCAACCGATTGGTCTTTCTTATATGACTCAGTTGATATGAATACAGCCATTAATTTTTTTTACATCACCCTAATCTCCCTCTTAGATGTGTGTATTCCTAAGTCAATTCCTTCGACTACTTTTTCAAAACCACCCTGGTTTACTACCAGATTATCACATCTAAAAAATGTAAAATCCAAATATTTTAAAAAGTTTAAAAAGTCTGGTTCGTGTACAGACTTGGCTAAATATTCCATAGCCAAGTCGAACTTCTTTCTTCTTAATTCTCAATGCTATGAGAATTATCTAACACGTTGTAAAAGACAATTTGCCCGAAATCCGAGACAGTTTTATAATTTTGTAAACTTGAAGCGTAAATCTTCAAGTTTGCCATCTTCTTTTTTTCTTGGCTTGGATAAAGCTAGCAATGACACTGATTCTGCTAACCTCTTTGCTAATTTTTTCCAATCAACTTACTCTTCAGTCTGTCCTAATACTAATGCTTACCCTTATACTATTTCTTCCGCAAGTTATATACCTCCTCTAATTATTTCACACTCCTCTCTCCTATTAGCTATAAGCTCTTTAAAGTCTTCTTACTCTCCTGGGCCGGACAATATTCCTAGTTGTCTACTCAAGGAGTGTAGTTCTTCCCTTCTTTATCCATTGCTAAAACTTTTTAATCTATACCTTGAAACTTCTGTCTTTCCATCTCTTTGGAAAGAATCTTATATCATTCCTCTTCACAAGAAAGGTGGGAAGTCTGATATACGAAATTACAGGGGCATTGCAAAACTGTCCGCTATTCCTAAATTATTTGAAAAAATAATCACTTCGAATTTGCAGCATTTCTGCAAATCAGTTGTTTCCCCTGTTCAACATGGATTCGTAAAGAATCGGTCAACTACGACCAATCTGCTTGAGTTTACTTCCTTGGTAAACGATGCTTTCCTTTCGAAAATGCAAACTGATGTCATTTACACTGACTTCAGTAAGGCGTTTGACTCTGTGCACCATGACATTTTACTTTTTAAACTTGACCGAATAGGTTTCCCCCTGTCTCTTCTGCTTTGGATTAATTCTTATTTAAAAGGTAGGACCCAAAGAGTAATGCTGAGGCTGACTACCTCTAAACGGGTTCACGTTACTTCTGGTGTTCCTCAAGGTAGTCATCTTGGACCTTTACTCTTTACCCTTTTTATAAATGATCTCCCCTCTGTTATATCACATGCCCGTGTACTCATGTATGCGGACGATGTCAAACTTTTTCTATCATACACTAATCCCCTACATCATTCTCGTCTACAAGACGATTTGAACGCTATGCAACTATGGTGTTCGGCCAATCAATTGCATCTAAACTGTTCAAAGTGTATGTTTATGACTTTTAATCGTACTACACCTTATCTTGTCAGTTATACAATCGACAATATCCCTTTGCAACGTATACTAACAGTTAAGGATCTAGGCGTAATTTTTGATTCTAAACTCTGTTTCAATCTTCACATAGATACCATCGTTAATGAGGCAAAAGGTGTACTTGGATTCATTAAACGATGGTCTAAAGAGTTTAACGATCCTTTTATAACAAAACTTCTGTACATCTCTCTTGTTCGCCCTATCCTTGAATACTGCTCTTGCATTTGGTCTCCACAGTATAACAACAGCCAGGATCGTATTGAATCTGTTCAGAAGCAATTTCTGCTTTTTGCCTTACGAGGTTTAAATTGGGACCCTAATCTTCGGTTGCCGTCCTACTCCAGCAGACTGCTTCTTCTCAACCTTCCGTCGTTAACCAACCGTAGGACAATTCTCGGTGTTGTCCTTCTACATAAGTTGATTATTGGCGACATAGATTCTCCTTTTCTGCTAGGGCGTCTTCAATTCTCTGTTCCGGCTAGACCAACCAGAAATTATCGCCCCTTTTTACTATCTACGTGCACAACAGACTACGCTATGCACAATCCTTTTCGCGTGCTATGTAAAAATTATAATAGTTTGCATCACGTTTTCTCTACCGAACTGTCTCTACCCCTAATAAAATCGTTGCTTTCAGGATACCTTCGGGAAGTCGCTGACCATTCCCAGCTATGAGCAGGGGCATAGCTTGCCGGACAGGCTGAAAAATTTTCCCCCACCGGGTCGGTGATTTCCCATTACTTTTCTCTCTGTCCTATCTACTTAACACTCTTTATCTAACTTACATTGCTTTACTTTATTAACAATCTTCTTACTTTCATTTTTCCTATTTATTGTATTTTCTTTATTAATATAGCAAATTAAGATTATTTTAATGTTTCTTGAAAACACTCTTTTCCTACTTACAACCTTCTGCTTAGATGTAGGCTCTAATAGCGTCACTGACAAAATTAGCTGTGAAAAGGGGCACAGCTGGCCGGACTGGCAAATAAAACACCTCCATCGGTCGGTGATGCTATTTAGAAAATTGTATCCTTTAACTAGGCTTTTAGCATAAAATTCTATTGTATAATCTATTGAATAATGAAGAAGACACTCGTTTTGTCGACCATTAATAAATAAATAAATAAATATATATACAATATCATATTAAGATCGAAACACTCTGTCATATAGCTGCCATAGGAACGATCGGTCAAAAATAAAGTTGTTGTATGAAAACCATTTTTGTTTATCAAAATATCTTGACCAAACTCGCCATTTATTAGTTTTACTCTGCTCCTCATATATATGAAAAATCCTATTAAGATCGGACCACTATATCATATAGCTGCCATAGGAACGATCGGTCGAAAATTAAGTTTTTGTATGAAAAAACATTTTGTTTATTAAGATATCTCGACCAAACTCGGCATTTATTAGTTTTACTATGCTTCTCATATATATGCAAAATTCTATTAAGATCGGACCACTATATCATATAGCTGCCATAGGACCGATCGGTCAAAAATAAAGTTGTATGAAAACCATTTTTGTTTATCAAGATATCATGACCAAGCCCTTCATTTATTAGTTTTACTTTGCTCCTCATATATATACAATATCATATTAAGATCGAAACACTGTCATATAGCTGCCATAGGAACGATCGGTCAAAAATAAAGTTGTTGTATGAAAACCATTTTTGTTTATCAAGATATCTTGACCAAACTCGGCGTTTATTAGTTTTACTATACTCCCCATTTATATATGCACAACCCTATTCAGATCGGACCAGTATATCATATAGCTGCCATAGGAACGATCGGTCGAAAAGAAAAATGTTGAATGAAAACCATTTTTGTTTATCAATATATCTTGACCAAATTCGGCGTTTATTAGTTTTACTATACTCCCGATATAAATATGCACAACCCTATTCAGATCGGACCAGTATATCATATAGCTGCCATTGGAACAATCATCAAAAATTAAGTTGTATGAAAAAAAAAGTTGTTTATCACGATATCTTGACCAAACTCGGCATTTATAAGTTTTACTATGCTTCTCATATATATGCAAAATCCTATTAAATTTGGACCACTATCATATAGCTGCCATAGGAACGATCGGTCAAAAATAAAGTTGTTGTATGAAAACCATTTTTGTTTATCTCGATATCTTGACCAAACTCGGCATTTATTAGTTTTACTATGCTTCTAATATATATGCAAAATCCTATTAAAATTGGACCACTATATCATATAGCTGCCATAGAAACGATCGGTCACAAATAAAGTTGTTGTATATCTTGACCAAGCCCTTCATTTATTAGTTTTACTCTGCTCCTCACATATATATAATATCATATTAAGATCGAAACACTTTGTCATATAGCTGCCATAGGAACGATCGGTCAAAAATAGAGTTGTATGAAAACCATTTTTGTTTATCAATATATCTTGACCAAACTCGGGATTTATTAGTTTTACTCTGCTCCTCATATATATGAAAAATCCTATTAAGATCGGACCACTATATCATATAGCTGCCATAGGAACGATCGGTCGAAAATTAAGTTTTTGTATGAAAAAACATTTTGTTTATTAAGATATCTTGACCAAACTCGGCATTTATTAGTTTTACTCTGCTCCTCATATATATACAAATTCCTATTAAGATCGGACCAGTATTTCATATAGCTGCCATTGGAACAATCGGTCAAAAATTAGGTTGTATGAAAAAAAAGTTGTTTATCACGATATCTTGACCAAACTCGGCATTTATTAGTTTTACTCTGCTCCTCACATATATACAATATCATATTAAGATCGAAACACTTTGTCATATAGCTGCCATAGGAACGATCGATCAAAAATAAAGTTGTTGTATGAAAACCATTTTTGTTTATCAATATATCTTAACCAAACTCGGCATTTATTAGTTTTACTCTGCTGCTCATATATATGAAAAATCCTATTAAGATCGGACCACTATATCATATAACTGCCATAGGAACGATCGGTCGAAAATTAAGTTTTTGTATGAAAACCATTTTTGTTTTTTAAGATATCTTGACCAAGCCCTTCATTTATTAGTTTTACTCTGCTCCTTACATATATACAATATAATATTAAGATCGAAACACTTTGTCATATAGCTGCCATAGGAACGATCGGTCAAAAATAAAGTTGTTGTATGAAAACCATTTTGGTTTATCAATATATCTTGACCAAACTCGGCGTTAATTAGTTTTACTATACTCCCGATATAAATATGCACAACCCTTTTCAGATCGGACCAGTATATCATATAGCTGCTATTGGGACGATCGGTCGAATTTAAGTTGTTGTATGAAAAACATTTTTGTTTATCAAAATATCTTGACCAAACTCGGCATTTATTAGTTTTACTCTGCTCCTCATATATATGAAAAATCCTATTAATATCGGACCACTATATCATATAGCTGCCATAGGAACGATAAAGTTGTTGTATGAAAACCATTTTTGTTTATTAAGATATCTTGACCAAGCCCTTCATTTATTAGTTTTACTCTGCTCCTCACATATATACAATATCATATTAAGATCGAAACACTTTGTCATATAGCTGCCATAGGAACGATCGGTCAAAAATAAAGTTGTTGTATGAAAACCATTGTTCACACAAGAAGTGTATCCGACAGTCGCCATCCAACCGCCATGTAACTCCGGAACCAGTACACGGAACATGTACTGAAATTTCACCACACGTATACTAATACACTTGTAGGTACTCTTGTAATGTACTCTGAAAAAATAGAATAGATGAAAAATAACCTTCAAGCGAACAAAACGTGTTTTTCTTTCAAACCTAAATTAAATTTGTGCAGAGCAGAAACGCTCCCCCAACGACAATTCATTTTATAAAGTTCACCTGGAAGCCCTGCGGACGCCCTACTACAACATTTGGTCCTTCGAGCCGGATACTTCTACAACATTTGGTATATCCAGTTCGCCCCAGCAAGCATTGGTGGATCTGCAAGAAAAGGTTCCAGGAACAGCTATAAATTCAAACAAGATAAGTAGCAGTGCACCTACCTCAACTTGTCCATTGCCAAATTTCCGGCAACTCCAGTTAATTAATTCTTTTGTGTGTCTGAACATATTTTTTCGCTTCACATTGTCCGTGGTTAAAGCGAGGGGCAATTGTATTTAAAAAATTCAACAAAAAAAACCCGCAGATAAAATATTGTTCGTGGCCATTAAGGCGTCTAAAAAGTGATAAATATTGAAAGAAATAAAACAGAAAGTGACTCCGATAAGGTCGCCATATTGGTGTCTGTACATATATATATACATATATGTACAAGTGCATACCCAAAAATTTAACCGATCGCCATATTGATGTACGCAAGTACATCCAGACATATCTGCACACATAGGCTTTCGCTCCGTTGAACAACAAGTGTATGCGCTTCTCCATTCCAACCTTCACCAAAGAATCACACACTAAATACATATATAAAAACACACAATTCTAATTGGTATTTAATTAACTAAAACCACACTGTGCAAATTCACCTGCATGTATACACACACACACATCCTATTATATGTGTATCGTTTGTTATTTTTCCTCCACAGCAGCTTCAATATTAATTTATATATTTATTTTTACCAATTAATTGGCAAGTGTAAAACGTAAACAAACAACAGGGTTGTAAAGTGTCAAGATCGGTTTTCGATAAACTGATTCTGTGAAACTTTTATATTTTGTATGTTTCCACCTTGCCATTGAGCTGCGTTTACTTAATAAAATACAAACATATACATTACTTTTTCTTATTCTTATAAAAAATTTATAAAACATAATTATAAGTTAAGACGTTTCCAAGTTGCGTATTAAATCGAATATCCGTGCGATTTTTTATTAAAATAACAATTTATATAAAGTAATTCTATGACAAAAAACCTTTTCATTGAGCTGCGTTTAGAATAAACGTGCTTCTTCTTGAGCTCAACCATCAATAAGCAATAAGCGATAAGCATCATTTTTTTGCGCGATCCGTTTCCCCTACACGGCCGCTTTGTCAAAAGAGAATAAATCCTTTTCTCTGGTGTTTCAATAAAGAAATAATTAGATTTTTTCTCAATTAAAGGAAACTAAATAAGAATCAATTTGGTAAATTATTAGTAAAATAATTAATTTAACAAAATTTTCCGATTTCGTTGGACTCAATAGTGCACACCATTTCGGTCATTCCATTTTATTCTGATATCTCGATTCCATCGTTCCTGTGCCATTTCTTATTCCGTTTTCTCTCTGCTGATTCAAATTATTTGTATTTGATCACATTTCACCTGGTTAGTACAATTTTTGGCTCTGTGAAGAGCCTAGTATGCCAATCGGTGGTGATCAAAACAGCCAAAAACGACTCACAGCACCGTCCGTCAAGGAGTCAAAGCGACCTTTAACCTCACCTAGAGCAGTTTTCGGGAAACTCAAGGTCGAGAGTACCAGCACAACCGTCCGCAAGACTGTGAGTCCGATTCCAACAAGAGATATTACCCCAAAAATTACCCGTTCGACTACGCAAAAAATGCAGAAGTCAAGCGAAATGGCACTGAACGACTTCGTTTCTATAACTGACCGACTAGGCCAGTTTGAAGTGAAGATCAATGACGCAGCGGACAGTGACGTGTCACTGTTCACTCTCCAAGTCCGACGAGATCAGATTAAGACTTTATGGGAAAAGGTAGAACGCGAGTACGAGTTATGTTCCAAAGCTCTCAACCAAGGCGCTTGCAGCAGCAGTGACCTGGTGGCTATGCAAGCTAAATATGATTACTCGTACTCCGTTTACGAGCGATGTGCGGCTCAACTAAGCGAAAAAATAGAAAGATCCACGGCGTTAAATAGACAAGCTGAGCAACCCCCCTCCAACTTCTCCATGTCCAGGGGTTGCAGTCTCCCGCCATGCGACACTGAAGTTTTCAGTGGGGATTACCTACGCTGGCCTACTTTCCGAGACTTGTTTACAGCTGTTTATATTAACAATCCAAGATTGACGCCGGTGGAAAAATTGTTCCATCTTAATTCCAAAACCAGCGGCGAAGCTAGAGCAATTGTCTCCAAGTCCCCGCTCACGAATGACGGCTTTCAGTCAGCGTGGGCGAGCCTGACGGAGAGATTTGAGAATAAGCGACTATTAGTCAATAGTCAATTGAAAATTCTTTTCAATCTCCCCTCAGCAACACAAGAGTCTGGAGCCGCCCTTAAAGAGCTTCAGGGCACAATCCAGGGATGTTTAACGGCTCTCGACTTGTCCAGGGTGAGCACCGAAAATTGGGATTGTCTGCTAATTTTCTTGTGCTCCTCTAAATTGCCTAAGCTCACGCTGTCGTTATGGGAACAATCGCTCCACGATAAGGCAGAGATCCCTCAATGGTCCGAGATGAATTTATTTCTGATCGACCGATATCGCACCTTGGAGGCGATAGAGGATGTACGACCTACCGCACATACGCCACTCCAGTCCAAACCCACAAGAAAAGAGTCCAACCACCTGAGAACCTTCGAAGCAACAGTGACTGCAAAGCCACAGCACTGCAAATTGTGTCAGAAGGAAAACCATCCCGTGCGTCTATGCCCGCGTTTTCTACAAATGTCCGTACCCGAGAGAGTTTCCGTCATTAAGCAACAAAAGCTGTGCTTAAACTGCTTCGCCAGACAGCACCAGTTGAAAGACTGCACCAGCGCACATAGTTGTTTCACGTGCAAGGGACGTCACAACACGCTACTCCACCGTGACAGACCCCAGGTGCCCTCAGCTTCCACAACACCAATAGTTTTGAACCCTCCTTCACCAATACAGTCCACTTCTACTTCAACCCAAGCTACCGTTCAAAACTATTTTTCCGCAAACTCACATGGTGTTCTCCTCGGCACGGCTGTCATCCAAGTGTGTCATTTGGGCACAAAGTATACAGCCCGGGCATTAATCGACTCTGGGTCTGAAGCGACCTTTATTTCAGAGCGATTGTTCAAAAGGGTTAAACTTCCTTATCAACCCGTCGACGCACAGGTCTCCGGTTTGAATCAAGCCATTTCGGCTCAACCTCAAAAACTTTGCCATTTTAATATTGGCTCTCCTATAAAGCCCAGGGTTCATATTGAAACCTCGGCTTATGTTCTTCCAAAGCTGGCAGGCAATTTGCCCTCCTACACCATCCCCCAAACTGCTTTGGAAGAACTTCCAAAATTACACTTGGCCGATCCCTCTTTCTATAGGAGCTCACAGATAGACGTGCTTCTCGGCGCCGATATCCTCCCATCCATATTGTTAGGTGGCTCCTATCCCAACATATGTGGCACTCTCCTTGGTCAAGAAACGATTTTCGGCTGGATCCTTACAGGCCCCGTTTCTAAGACCAGTGCCAAATTTGTCGCATCCTTTTCGACTCAAGTCTCGCTGAATCCAAATGCGAGCTTGGATAAACTGCTCACAAAATTTTGGGAGGTGGAGGATATTCCAGTTAAGCTGGAAAAGGAATCCGACCTTTTTTGTGAGCGCAATTTTCAAAAAACCACTAAAAGGGATAAAAACGGCAGATACTTGGTCACACTGCCATTCAAGAATTCCGATCACATCCAGTTAGGCCATTCAAGGTCCATCGCACTAGCTCAATTTCTACGAAATGAGAATCGTCTGGCAAAAAATGCCCCCCTTAAGGAGCAGTACGATGCGGTGATCCAGGAATATCTGGACTTAGGTCACATGCGACAAGTCCCTCCAAGCAATGGTTCAGATAACTTTTATCTACCACACCATGCTGTTCACAAGCCTGACAGCACCACGACCAAGCTCCGCGTAGTATTTAACGCCTCCCACCCGTCATCGAATGGTAAAAGTCTGAACGATGTGCTACATGCAGGGCCCGTTCTGCAATCCGACTTAACCATTCAAATTCTAAGATGGCGCTTCTTCCGATATGTGTTCAATGCCGATATCACAAAAATGTATCGGCAAATACTTGTGCATCCCAACCACACGCCCTATCAGAGAATTCTGTTCCGAACAAAGGACAACGAGCTTCGTGACTTCGAACTCAGCACAGTCACGTTTGGAGTTAACTGTGCCCCCTTTTTGGCAATCCGGGTACTACATCAGCTATCTGATGACGTTCGTTCGCTCTATCCCTTAGCAAGTCATATTATCGCAAACAATATGTATGTCGACGATGTACTAGCGGGAGCCCATTCCAAATCAACAGCAGATCAAGCAATTGCAGAACTCCGCAAGGCCCTTGAATCTGCCGGGTTTCCCTTGCGAAAATGGACATCCAATGAAAAGGACTTGCTAAGAGCGATTCCCAAGGACCACTTGCTTCACGCCGACTTTTTAGAGATCGAGGAAGCCTGTTCGGCAAAGACTCTCGGGATCAGATGGAAAGCTGACACCGATAAGTTCTTTTTCGCTCCATCCGAGCTAACAGCCAAACAGTCCGTCTCCAAACGTGAAGTCCTTTCACAGATTGCCAAACTGTTCGACCCAGCAGGTTGGCTGGGTCCAGTCATTATCCAGGCAAAAATATTCATGCAGGAGATCTGGCTCCAAGAACTGGGCTGGGACGATCCGCTACCTGAGAGTCTTCTCATTAAGTGGAATTTATTTCTGCAAGAGTTTCCGGGCCTCAGTGCGATTCGCATCCCTAGATGGGTCGAATTCCGCCCACAGGGGACTATCCAATACCATGGGTTTTGTGACGCTTCGCAGCGTGCATATGGGGCCGCCATTTACGTGCGCACTGAGATACAAGATCGCATCTCAGTACATCTCCTAACAGCGAAAACGAGGGTCGCTCCGGTCAAGACGATATCCTTGCCACGACTAGAGCTGTGCGGAGCAGCACTTCTGTCCGAGTTATCCGCTGCACTCAGTCCCCAGCTACCTTCCGCTGGCGGCGACTGGTTCTATTGGACAGATTCCACAATTGTGCTAGCTTGGCTTCATAAGCCACCATGCGCCTGGACTACCTTTGTAGCAAACAGAGTCGCAAAAATTACTCAGGCCACCGACTCCAATAAATGGTCCCATGTACGATCCGAGTACAATCCAGCGGACCTAGCGAGCAGAGGTGCCCCACCACACGCGTTAGTCAACAATGAGCTGTGGTGGCACGGGCCAGAATGGTTACGCCTACCTCAGAACCAATGGCCCATTCCTTCAGATCCCCTCCCAGATACGACAATAGAGCAACGTACGATTAAGGTAAACCTCGTAAACACGGCTCCCTCATTTTCTTTCCTCGAGCGCTTCTCCAAGTTCGATCGAGCCCTGCGAGTGTTAGCCTACATCTATCGCTTCTTCAAGCGTTGCAAACGATTGTCGCTCCCGTCAACTATTGAAATTGACAGCAACGAGATTTCTTATGCACAAGAAAAACTCATTCTCCTGACCCAGAGACAAGCATACTCGTCAGAGTACACTTGCTTGAGCACGAAAAAACAGCTCACTTCCAGCAAAATCCTTAATTTGAACCCCTTTTTAGATGGTAAGGGAATTATTCGAGCATGTGGTCGTGTAAGAGCGGCCGAAGCACTCGGCTACGATGAGCGGCATCCAATCATACTGCCATACACATGTGCATAT
Organism: Drosophila novamexicana; assembly: GCF_003285875.2. NCBI lineage: Eukaryota > Metazoa > Arthropoda > Insecta > Diptera > Drosophilidae > Drosophila > Drosophila novamexicana. The sequence continues at coordinate 23,167 of NW_020825039.1, read as the reverse complement.
TCGCGTCTCTTGACCGCTTTCACCCATCTTATATCCTTGCATGGAGGCAACCAGCTCATGATGCGTTTAATACGATCACAGTACTGGATTCCAAAGCTGAAGGTGTTGGTCAAATCCACAATTCATTCCTGCAAAATCTGCGTCATCCGAAAAAAGAAATTGCAAACGCAGCTCATGGGCGACTTGCCTGTGGAGAGAGTCACATTCTCTCGACCGTTCACTCACACAGGAGTCGATTTTGCAGGCCCCTTCGATGTAAAAAATTACACAGGTCGAGCCTGTCTTATTACGAAAGGCTACGTGTGCGTCTTTGTGTGCTTCAGCACCAAAGCCATCCACCTAGAAGCTACATCTGACCTGACCACAGAAAAATTCCTAGCGGCATTTGCGAGATTTGTGGCACGACGAGGGTGCCCAAGTCAAATGCATTCCGACAACGGCAAAACCTTCGTCGGAGCGGCCAAAGTCCTCTCGCGCGATTTTGTAGAAGCGCTTAAGACTCAACTCCAGGCCACTTACAGTCTCCAGAAACTGTCCTGGCACTTCAACCCTCCTAGTGCACCGCATATGGGTGGCCTGTGGGAGGCAGGTGTAAAGAGTTTCAAAAATCTATTTTATAAATCTACATCGACCTCCAAATACACCTTCGAAGAGCTTTCCACGCTCCTATCCAAAGTTGAAGCATGCCTGAATTCAAGACCGATATCTCCATGTCGGAAGATCCTACTGATCTCCTAGCTCTGACTCCCGGTCATTTTCTAGTCGGGGGTCCTCTACTTTCCGCCACAGAGCCAGAGATCAAGGAAAACGCCGCGTCCATCATCAACCGCTGGCAGCGCTTGAAGGCTTTGCAACAACAGTTCTGTCTCCGTTGGAAACATGAGTATCTTTTAGAGTTACACAAAAGAAACAAATGGCAAACTCCAACGCGAGACTTACAACGGGACGATCTAGTCATTATTAAAGAAGATAATCTTCCAGTTAATGACTGGCGTCTAGGTCGAATCCAAACGACCTATCCTGGCGACGACCAAAGAGTCCGAGTGGTCGACGTCTTAACAGCCCGAGGTGTCTCCAAGAGACCTATCTCTAAGCTGATCCTGCTCCCGATAGAATCTAGTCTCCATTTTCCATCCAGTAAAATTTCCAGTAAAGACTAGAATCCTAGATCCATAGGTCTGCGGACCATCCGTATAAAGCCGCATCAGTAATGTCTACTATGTTTTTTTTCACATTCTTCACGTAACAGCACGATGTCTCCACGCCAACAACAAGGCCGATCCAAGAGCCGACCGGCAACGGAATCGTTCCGATGCCGAGTATGCCGAGGAGTCCACGCGCTGCGCAAGTGCCAGCGGTTCATGCGGCTGTCTCCAGAGAAGAGACTCCGAGCAGTTCTCGTTAATAAATACTGCCCAAACTGCCTGGCTCACCAACATTCCGGGGAGTCATGTCGCCGCAAGGACAAGTGCCGCAAGTGCCAGGGCGACCATCACACCTTGCTTCATTTGCAAGAAGCGCGTCGCATGCCATCTCCAGAGCGATCCCAGACAAGGCGCAGCACCAAGGCCCAAGCGCGACGCTCCGCGCCGCCTTCATCCGCTGGTTCCATCTCCTTATCATCACTAATGGAACACAAAAGGACAACCGTGCTCCCGAGAGCACTCATCCGACTCGGAAACGGCAAGGCGACCCGCGAAACTCGGGCACTTTTAGACCCGTGCTGTCCGGTAAGTCTTATCGACGCATCCTTGGCAAAGGCCTCCGGGCTATCCGTCACCCGCGTCGGTAAAGACAACGCTTGCTCGGCTTCAATAAGCTCTAGGACCTCTAGCTTCCAGCGAGAGGTCATCCTGCAAGTGATGCCAAATCTCCGGTATCGAACTCCAACGAAGCCCATCAGCGAGGAACTGAACGAGCCCTTCACCAACATTCGATTGGCAGACGATCGCTGGTTCCAGCCGGAAATCTCCAATCTGGTTTTGGGCTCGGATATATATCCGGATTTAATTCTCCAAGGCGTCCTGCCGAGTCTTGGCGGCGCACCACTGGCCCAAAACACGGTCTTTGGGTGGATATTGTCCGGCTCCTGTGCTCAATAGTAGGAACAGAGCCACGTCCCTCTCCCTTTTTCTTTTGCAATACTGCAAGGCGGGCGGCATGTTCACACAAGAAGTGTATCCGACAGTCGCCATCCAACCGCCATGTAACTCCGGAACCAGTACACGGAACATGTACTGAAATTTCACCACACGTATACTAATACACTTGTAGGTACTCTTGTAATGTACTCTGAAAAAATGAAATAGATGAAAAATAACCTTCAAGCGAACAAAACGTGTTTTTCTTTCAAACCTAAAATAAATTTGTGCAGAGCAGAAACGCTCCCCAAACGACAATTCATTCTATAAAAGTTCACCTGGAAGCCCTGCGGACGCCCTACTACAACAACCATTTCTGTTTATCAATATATCTTGACCAAACTCGGCATTTATTAGTTTTACTCTGCTCCTCATATATATGAAAAATCCTATTAAGATCGGACCACTATATCATATAACTGCCATAGGAACGATCGGTCGAAAATTAAGTTTTTGTATGAAAAAACATTTTGTTTATTAAGATATCTCGACCAAACTCGGCATTTATTGGTTTTACTTTACTCCTCATATGTATGCAACATCCTAATAAGATCGGACCACTATATCATATAGTTGCCATAGGACCGATCGGTCGCAAATTAAGTTTTTGTATGAAAAAATATTTTGTTTTACAAGATATCTTGACCAAACTCGGCATTTATTAGTTTTACTCTGCTCCTCATATATATGCAAAATCCTATTAAGATCGGATCAGTATATCATATAACTGCCATTGGAACAATCGGTCAAAATTAAGTTGTATGAAAAAAAAGTTGTTTATCACGATATCTTGACCAAACTCGGCATTTATTAGTTTTACTATGCTTCTCATATATATGCAAAATTCTATCAAAATCGGACCACTATATCATAGAGCTGCCATAGGAACGATCGGTCAAAAATAAAGTTGTTGTATGAAAACCATTTTTGTTTGTCGAGATATCTTGACCAAGCCCTTCATTTATTAGATTTACTTTGCTCCTCATATATATACAATATCATATTAAGATCGAAACCCTATGTCATATAGCTGCCATAGGAACGATCGGTGAAAAATAAAGTTGTTGTATGAAAACCATTTTTGTTTATCAAGATATCTTGACCAAACTCGGCGTTTATTAGTTTTACTATACTCCTCATATATATATGCACAACCCCATTCAGATCAGACCAGTATATCATATAGCTGCCATAGGAACCATCGGTCGAAAAGAAAGTTGTTGAATGAAAACCATTTTTGTTTATCAATATATCTTGACCAAACTCGGCGTTTATTAGTTTTACTATACTCCCGATATAAATATGCACAACCCTATTCAGATCGGACCAGTATATCATATAGCTGCCATTGGAACAATCATCAAAATTTAAGTTGTATGAAAAAAAAAGTTGCTTATCACGATATCTTGACCAAACTCGGCATTTATTAGTTTTACTATGCTTCTCATATATATGCAAAATCCTATTAAAATTGGACCACTATATCATATAGCTGCCATAGAAACGATCGGTCACAAATAAAGTTGTTGTATGAAAACCATTTTTGTTTATTAAGATATCTTGACCAAGCCCTTCATTTATTAGTTTTACTCTGCTCCTCACATATATACAATATCATATTAAGATCGAAACACTGTCATATAGCTGCCATAGGAACGATCGGTCAAAAATAGAGTTGTATTAAAACCAATTTTGTTTATCAATATATCTTGACCAAACTCGGCATTTATTAGTTTTACTCTGCTCCTCATATATATACAAATTCCTATTAAGATCGAACCAGTATATCATATAGCTGCCATTGGAACAATCATCAAAACTTAAGTTGTATGAAAAAAAAAGTTGCTTATCACGATATTTTGACCAAACTCGGCATTTATTAGTTTTACTATGCTTCTCATATATATGCAAAATTCTATCAAAATCGGACCACTATATCATAGAGCTGCCATAGGAACGATCGGTCAAAAATAAAGTTGTTGTATGAAAACCATTTTTGTTTGTCGAGATATCTTGACCAAGCCCTTCATTTATTAGATTTACTTTGCTCCTCATATATATACAATATCATATTAAGATCGAAACACTTTGTCATATAGCTGCCATAGAAACGATCGGTCAAAAATAAAGTTGGTGTATGAAAACCATTTTTGTTTATCAAGATATTTGTACCAAACTCGGCGTTTATTAATTTTACTATACTCCTCATTTATATATGCACAGCTCCATTCAGATAGGACCAGTATATCATATAGCTGCCATAGGAACGATCGGTCGAAAAGAATGTTGTTGAATGAAAACCATTTTTGTTTACCAAGCTATCTTAACCAAGCCCTTCATTTATTAGTTTTACTCTGCTCCTCATATATATACAATATCATATTAGAGATCGAAACACTCTGTCATATAGCTGCCATAGGAACGATTGGTCAAAAATAAAGTTGTATGAAAACCATTTGTTTATCAAGATATCTTGACCAAGCCCTTCATTTATTAGTTTTACTCTGCTCCTCACATATATACAATATCATATTAAGATCGAAACACTCTGCCATATAGCTGCCATAGGAACGATCGGTCAAAAATAAAGTTATTGTATGAAAACCATTTTTGTTTATCAAGATATCTTGACCAAACTCGGCGCATATTAGTTTTACTATACTCCCCATTTATATATGCACAACCCTATTCAGATCGGACCAGTATATCATATAGCTGCCATAGGAACGATCGGTCAAAAATTAAGTTGTATGAAAAAAAAAGTTGTTTATCACGATATCTTGACCAAACTCGGCATTTATAAGTTTTACTATGCTTCTCATATAAATGCAAAATCCTATTAAATTTGGACCACTATATCATATAGCTGCCATAGGAACGATCGGTCAAAAATAAAGTTGTTGTATGAAAACCATTTTTGCTTATCACGATATCTTGACCAAACTCGGCATTTATTAGTTTTACTATGATTCTAATATATATGCAAAATCCTATTAAAATTGGACCACTATATCATATAGCTGCCATAGAAACGATCGGTCACAAATTAAGTTGTTGTATGAAAAACATTTTTGTTTATCAAGATATCTTGACCAAGCCTTCATTTATTAGTTTTACTCTGCTCCTCACATATATATAAAATCCTATTAAGATCGAACACTGTCATATAGCTGCCATAGGAACGATCGGTCAAAAATAGAGTTTGTATGAAAACCATTTTGTTTATCAATATATCTTGACCAAACTCGGGCATTTATTAGTTTTACTATGCTCCTCATATATATTAAAAATCCTATTAAGATCGGACCACTATATCATATAGCTGCCATAGGAACGATCGGTCGAAAATTAAGTTTTTGTATGAAAAAACATTATTTTTATTAAGATATCTTGACCAAACTCGGCATTTATTAGTTTTACTTGCTCCTCATATATATACAAATTCCTATTAAGATCGGACCAGTATTTCATATAGCTGCGATTGGAACAATCGGTCAAAAATTAGGTTGTATGAAAAAAAAGTTGTTTATCACGATATCTTGACCAAACTCGGCATTTATTAGTTTTACTCTGCTCCTCACATATATACAATATCATATTAACATCGAAACACTTTGTCATATAGCTGCCATAGGAACGATCGGTCGAAAATTAAGTTGTTGTATGAAAAACATTTTTGTTTATCAAAATATCTTGACCAAACTCGGCATTTATTAGTTTTACTCTGCTCCTCATATATATGAAAAATCCTATTAATATCGGACCACTATATCATATAGCTGCCATAGGAACGATCGGTCGAAAATTAAGTTTTTGTATGAAAAAACATTTTGTTTATCAAGATATCTCGACCAAACTCGGCATTTATTAGTTTTACTATGCTTCTCATATATATGCAAAATTCTATCAAAATCAGACCACTATATCATATAGCTGCCATAGGACCGATCGGTCAAAAATAAAGTTGTTGTATGAAAACCATTTTTGATTATCAAGATATCATGACCAAGCCCTTCATTTATTAGTTTTACTTTGCTCCTTATATATATACAATATCATATTAAGATCGAAACACTCTGTCATATAGCTGCCATAGGAACGATCGGTCAAAAATAAAGTTATTGTATGAAAACCATTTTCGTTTATCAAGATATCTTGACCAAACTCGGCGCTTATTAGTTTTACTATACTCCCCATTTATATATGCACAACCCTATTCAGATCGGACCAGTATATCATATAGCTGCCATAGGAACGATCGGTCAAAAATAAAGTTGTTGTATGAAAACCATTTTTGTTTATCAATATATCTTGACCAAATTTGGCGTTTATTAGATTTACTATACTCCCGGTATAAATATGCACAACCCTATTCAGATCGGACCAGTATATCATATAGCTGCCATTGGAATTTAGTTGTATGAAAAAAAAAGTTGTTTATCACGATATCTTGACTAAACTCGGTACTTATTAGTTTTACTATGCTTCTCATATATATGCAAAATCCTACTAAAATTGGACCACTATATCATATAGCTGCCATAGGAACGATCGGTCAAAAATAAAGTTGTTGTATGAAAACCATTTTTGTTTATTAAGATATCTTGACCAAGCCCTTCATTTATTAGTTTTACTCTGCTCCTCACATATATACAATATCATGTTAAGATCGAAACACTTTGTCATATAGCTGCCATAGGAACGATCGGTCAAAAATAAAGTTGTTGTATGAAAACCATTTTTGTTTATCAATATATCTTGACCAAACTCGGCATTTATTAGTTTTACTCTGCTCCTCATATATATGAAAAATCCTATTAAGATCGGACCACTATATCATATAACTGCCATAGGAACGATCGGTCGAAAATTAAGTTTTTGTATGAAAAAACATTTTGTTTATTAAGATATCTCGACCAAACTCGGCATTTATTGGTTTTACTTTACTCCTCATATGTATGCAACATCCTAATAAGATCGGACCACTATATCATATAGCTGCCATAGGACCGATCGGTCGAAAATAAAGTTGTTGTATGAAAACCATTTTTGTTTATCAAGATATCATGACCAAGCCCTTCATTTATTAGTTTTACTTTGCTCCTTATATATATACAATATCATATTAAGATCGAAACACTCTGTCATATAGCTGCCATAGGAACGATCGGTCAAAAATAAAGTTATTGTATGAAAACCATTTTCGTTTATCAAGATATCTTGACCAAACTCGGCGCTTATTAGTTTTACTATACTCCCCATTTATATATGCACAACCCTATTCAGATCGGAGCAGTATATCATATAGCTGCCATAGGAACGATCGGTCAAAAATAAAGTTGTTGTATGAAAACCATTTTTGTTTATCAATATATCTTGACCAAATTTGGCGTTTATTAGTTTTACTATACTCCCGATATAAATATGCACAACCCTATTCAGATCGGACCAGTATATCATATAGCTGCCATTGGAATTTAGTTGTATGAAAAAAAAAGTTGTTTATCACGATATCTTGACTAAACTCGGTACTTATTAGTTTTACTATGCTTCTCATATATATGCAAAATCCTATTAAAATTGGACCACTATATCATATAGCTGCCATAGGAACGATCGGTCAAAAATAAAGTTGTTGTATGAAAACCATTTTGGTTTATTAAGATATCTTGACCAAGCCCTTCATATATTAGTTTTACTCTGCTCCTCACATATATACAATATCATATTAAGATCGAAACACTTTGTCATATAGCTGCCATAGGAACGATCGGTCAAAAATAAAGTTTTTGTATGAAAAAACATTTTGTTTATTAAGATATCTCGACCAAACTCGGCATTTATTGGTTTTACTTTACTCCTCATATGTATGCAACATCCTAATAAGATCGGACCACTATATCATATAGCTGCCATAGGACCGATCGGTCGCAAATTAAGTTTTTGTATGAAAAAATATTTTGTTTTACATGATATCTTGACCAAACTCGGCATTTATTAGTTTTACTCTGCTCCTCATATATATGCAAAATCCTATTAAGATCGGATCAGTATATCATATAACTGCCATTGGAACAATCGGTCAAAAATTAAGTTGTATGAAAAAAAAGTTGTTTATCACGATATCTTGACCAAACTCGGCATTTATTAGTTTTACTATGCTTCTCATATATATGCAAAATTCTATCAAAATCGGACCACTATATCATAGAGCTGCCATAGGAACGATCGGTCAAAAATAAAGTTGTTGTATGAAAACCATTTTTGTTTGTCGAGATATCTTGACCAAGCCCTTCATTTATTAGATTTACTTTGCTCCTCATATATATACAATATCATATTAAGATCGAAACCCTTTGTCATATAGCTGCCATAGGAACGATCGGTCAAAAATAAAGTTGTATGAAAACCATTTTTTGTTTATCAAGATATCTTGACCAAACTCGGCGTTTATTAGTTTTACTATACTACTCATATATATATGCACAACCCCATTCAGATCAAACCAGTATATCATATAGCTGCCATAGGAACCATCGGTCGAAAAGAAGGTTGTTGAATGAAAACCATTTTTGTTTATCAATATATCTTAACCAAACTCGGCGTTTATTAGTTTTACTATACTCCCGATATAAATATGCACAACCCTATCAGATCGGACCAGTATATCATATAGCTGCCATTGGAACAATCATCAAAATTTAAGTTGTATGAAAAAAAAAGTTGCTTATCACGATATCTTGACCAAACTCGGCATTTATTAGTTTTACTATGCTTCTCATATATATGCAAAATTCTATCAAAATCAGACCACTATATCATATAGCTGCCATAGGACCGATCGGTCAAAAATAAAGTTGTTGTATGAAAACCATTTTTGTTTATCAAGATATCATGACCAAGCCCTTCATTTATTAGTTTTACTTTGCTCCTTATATATATACAATATCATATTAAGATCGAAACACTCTGTCATATAGCTGCCATAGGAACGATCGGTCAAAAATAAAGTTATTGTATGAAAACCATTTTCGTTTATCAAGATATCTTGACCAAACTCGGCGCTTATTAGTTTTACTATACTCCCCATTTATATATGCACAACCCTATTCAGATCGGAGCAGTATATCATATAGCTGCCATAGGAACGATCGGTCAAAAATAAAGTTGTTGTATGAAAACCATTTTTGCTTATCAATATATCTTGACCAAATTTGGCGTTTATTAGTTTTACTATACTCCCGATATAAATATGCACAACCCTATTCAGGTCGGGCCAGTATATCATATAGCTGCCATTGGAATTTAGTTGTATGAAAAAAAAAGTTGTTTATCACGATATCTTGACTAAACTCGGTACTTATTAGTTTTACTATGCTTCTCATATATATGCAAAATCCTATTAAAATTGGACCACTATATCATATAGCTGCCATAGGAACGATCGGTCAAAAATAAAGTTGTTGTATGAAAACCATTTTGGTTTATTAAGATATCTTGACCAAGCCCTTCATATATTAGTTTTACTCTGCTCCTCACATATATACAATATCATATTAAGATCGAAACACTTTGTCATATAGCTGCCATAGGAACGATCGGTCAAAAATAAAGTTTTTGTATGAAAAAACATTTTGTTTATTAAGATATCTCGACCAAACTCGGCATTTATTGGTTTTACTTTACTCCTCATATGTATGCAACATCCTAATAAGATCGGACCACTATATCATATAGCTGCCATAGGACCGATCGGTCGCAAATTAAGTTTTTGTATGAAAAAATATTTTGTTTTACAAGATATCTTGACCAAACTCGGCATTTATTAGTTTTACTCTGCTCCTCATATATATTAAGATCGGATCAGTATATCATATAACTGCCATTGGAACAATCGGTCAAAAATTAAGTTGTATGAAAAAAAAAGTTGTTTATCACGATATCTTGACCAAACTCGGCATTTATTAGTTTTACTATGCTTCTCATATATATGCAAAATTCTATCAAAATCGGACCACTATATCATAGAGCTGCCATAGGAACGATCGGTCAAAAATAAAGTTGTTGTATGAAAACCATTTTTGTTTATCAAGATATCTTGACCAAACTCGGCGGTTATTAGTTTTACTATACTACTCATATATATATGCACAACCCCATTCAGATCAGACCAGTATATCATATAGCTGCCATAGGAACCATCGGTCGAAAAGAAAGTTGTTGAATGAAAACCATTTTTGTTTATCAATATATCTTGACCAAACTCGGCGTTTATTAGTTTTACTATACTCCCGATATAAATATGCACAACCCTATTCAGATCGGACCAGTATATCATATAGCTGCCATTGGAACAATCATCAAAATTTAAGTTGTATGAAAAAAAAAGTTGCTTATCACGATATCTTGACCAAACTCGGCATTTATTAGTTTTACTATGCTTCTCATATATATGCAAAATCCTATTAAAATTGGACCACTATATCATATAGCTGCCATAGAAACGATCGGTCACAAATAAAGTTGTTGTATGAAAACCATTTTTGTTTATTAAGATATCTTGACCAAGCCCTTCATTTATTAGTTTTACTCTGCTCCTCACATATATACAATATCATATTAAGATCGAAACACTGTCATATAGCTGCCATAGGAACGATCGGTCAAAAATAGAGTTGTATTAAAACCAATTTTGTTTATCAATATATCTTGACCAAACTCGGCATTTATTAGTTTTACTCTGCTCCTCATATATATACAAATTCCTATTAAGATCGAACCAGTATATCATATAGCTGCCATTGCAACAATCATCAAAAATTAAGTTGTATGAAAAAAAAGTTGTTTATCACGATATCTTGACCAAACTCGGCATTTATTAGTTTTACTATGCTTCTCATATATATGCAAAATTCTATCAAAATCGGACCACTATATCATATAGCTGCCATAGGAACGATCGGTCAAAAATAAAGTTGTTGTATGAAAACCATTTTTGTGTGTCAAGATATCTTGACCAAGCCCTTCATTTATTAGTTTTACTTTGCTCCTCATATATATACAATATCATATTAAGATCGAAACACTTTGTCATATAGCTTCCATAGAAACGATCGGTCAAAAATAAAGTTGGTGTATGAAAACCATTTTTGTTTATCAAGATATTTGTACCAAACTCGGCGTTTATTAGTTTTACTATACTCCTCATTTATATATGCACAGCTCCATTCAGATAGGACCAGTATATCATATCGCTGCCATAAGAACGATCGGTCGAAAAGAATGTTGTTGAATGAAAACCATTTTTGTTTACCAAGCTATCTTAACCAAGCCCTTCATTTATTAGTTTTACTCTGCTCCTCATATATATACAATATCATATTAAGATCGAAACACTCTGTCATATAGCTGCCATAGGAACGATCGGTCAAAAATAACGTTGTATGAAAACCATTTGTTTATCAAGATATCTTGACCAAGCCCTTCATTTATTAGTTTTACTCTGCTCCTCACATATATACAATATCATATTAAGATCGAAACACTCTGTCATATAGCTGCCATAGGAACGATCGGTCAAAAATAAAGTTATTGTATGAAAACCATTTTTGTTTATCAAGATATCTTGACCAAACTCGGCGCTTATTAGTTTTACTATACTCCCCATTTATATATGCACAACCCTATTCAGATCGGACCAGTATATCATATAGCTGCCATAGGAACGATCGGTCAAAAATAAAGTTGTTGTATGAAAACCATTTTTGACCAAACTCGGCATTTATTAGTTTTACTCTGCTCCTCATATATATGAAAAATCCTATTAAGATCGGACCACTATATCATATAACTGCCATAGGAACGATCGGTCGAAAATTAAGTTTTTGTATGAAAAAACATTTTGTTTATTAAGATATCTCGACCAAACTCGGCATTTATTGGTTTTACTTTACTCCTCATATGTATGCAACATCCTAATAAGATCGGACCACTATATCATATAGCTGCCATAGGACCGATCGGTCGAAAATAAAGTTGTTGTATGAAAACCATTTTTGTTTATCAAGATATCATGACCAAGCCCTTCATTTATTAGTTTTACTTTGCTCCTTATATATATACAATATCATATTAAGATCGAAACACTCTGTCATATAGCTGCCATAGGAACGATCGGTCAAAAATAAAGTTATTGTATGAAAACCATTTTCGTTTATCAAGATATCTTGACCAAACTCGGCGCTTATTAGTTTTACTATACTCCCCATTTATATATGCACAACCCTATTCAGATCGGAGCAGTATATCATATAGCTGCCATAGGAACGATCGGTCAAAAATAAAGTTGTTGTATGAAAACCATTTTTGTTTATCAATATATCTTGACCAAATTTGGCGTTTATTAGTTTTACTATACTCCCGATATAAATATGCACAACCCTATTCAGATCGGACCCGTATATCATATAGCTGCCATTGGAATTTAGTTGTATGAAAAAAAAAGTTGTTTATCACGATATCTTGACTAAACTCGGTACTTATTAGTTTTACTATGCTTCTCATATATATGCAAAATCCTATTAAAATTGGACCACTATATCATATAGCTGCCATAGGAACGATCGGTCAAAAATAAAGTTGTTGTATGAAAACCATTTTGGTTTATTAAGATATCTTGACCAAGCCCTTCATATATTAGTTTTACTCTGCTCCTCACATATATACAATATCATATTAAGATCGAAACACTTTGTCATATAGCTGCCATAGGAACGATCGGTCAAAAATAAAGTTTTTGTATGAAAAAACATTTTGTTTATTAAGATATCTCGACCAAACTCGGCATTTATTGGTTTTACTTTACTCCTCATATGTATGCAACATCCTAATAAGATCGGACCACTATATCATATAGCTGCCATAGGACCGATCGGTCGCAAATTAAGTTTTTGTATGAAAAAATATTTTGTTTTACATGATATCTTGACCAAACTCGGCATTTATTAGTTTTACTCTGCTCCTCATATATATGCAAAATCCTATTAAGATCGGATCAGTATATCATATAACTGCCATTGGAACAATCGGTCAAAAATTAAGTTGTATGAAAAAAAAGTTGTTTATCACGATATCTTGACCAATCTCGGCATTTATTAGTTTTACTATGCTTCTCATATATATGCAAAATTCTATCAAAATCGGACCACTATATCATAGAGCTGCCATAGGAACGATCGGTCAAAAATAAAGTTGTTGTATGAAAACCATTTTTGTTTGTCGAGATATCTTGACCAAGCCCTTCATTTATTAGATTTACTTTGCTCCTCATATATATACAATATCATATTAAGATCGAAACCCTTTGTCATATAGCTGCCATAGGAACGATCGGTCAAAAATAAAGTTGTATGAAAACCATTATTTGTTTATCAAGATATCTTGACCAAACTCGGCGTTTATTAGTTTTACTATACTACTCATATATATATGCACAACCCCATTCAGATCAAACCAGTATATCATATAGCTGCCATAGGAACCATCGGTCGAAAAGAAGGTTGTTGAATGAAAACCATTTTTGTTTATCAATATATCTTAACCAAACTCGGCGTTTATTAGTTTTACTATACTCCCGATATAAATATGCACAACCCTATCAGATCGGACCAGTATATCATATAGCTGCCATTGGAACAATCATCAAAATTTAAGTTGTATGAAAAAAAAAGTTGCTTATCACGATATCTTGACCAAACTCGGCATTTATTAGTTCTACTATGCTTCTCATATATATGCAAAATTCTATCAAAATCAGACCACTATATCATATAGCTGCCATAGGACCGATCGGTCAAAAATAAAGTTTTTGTATGAAAACCATTTTTGTTTATTAAGATATCATGACCAAGCCCTTCATTTATTAGTTTTACTTTGCTCCTTATATATATACAATATCATATTAAGATCGAAACACTCTGTCATATAGCTGCCATAGGAACGATCGGTCAAAAATAAAGTTGTTGTATGAAAACCATTTTTGTTTATCAATATATCTTGACCAAATTTGGCGTTTATTAGTTTTACTATACTCCCGATATAAATATGCACAACCCTATTCAGATCGGGCCAGTATATCATATAGCTGCCATTGGAATTTAGTTGTATGAAAAAAAAGTTGTTTATCACGATATCTTGACTAAACTCGGTACTTATTAGTTTTACTATGCTTCTCATATATATGCAAAATCCTATTAAAATTGGACCACTATATCATATAGCTGCCATAGGAACGATCGGTCAAAAATAAAGTTGTTGTATGAAAACCATTTTGGTTTATTAAGATATCTTGACCAAGCCCTTCATATATTAGTTTTACTCTGCTCCTCACATATATACAATATCATATTAAGATCGAAACACTTTGTCATATAGCTGCCATAGGAACGATCGGTCAAAAATAAAGTTTTTGTATGAAAAAACATTTTGTTTATTAAGATATCTCGACCAAACTCGGCATTTATTGGTTTTACTTTACTCCTCATATGTATGCAACATCCTAATAAGATCGGACCACTATATCATATAGCTGCCATAGGACCGATCGGTCGCAAATTAAGTTTTTGTATGAAAAAATATTTTGTTTTACAAGATATCTTGACCAAACTCGGCATTTATTAGTTTTACTCTGCTCCTCATATATATTAAGATCGGATCAGTATATCATATAACTGCCATTGGAACAATCGGTCAAAAATTAAGTTGTATGAAAAAAAAAGTTGTTTATCACGATATCTTGACCAAACTCGGCATTTATTAGTTTTACTATGCTTCTCATATATATGCAAAATTCTATCAAAATCGGACCACTATATCATAGAGCTGCCATAGGAACGATCGGTCAAAAATAAAGTTGTTGTATGAAAACCATTTTTGTTTATCAAGATATCTTGACCAAACTCGGCGGTTATTAGTTTTACTATACTACTCATATATATATGCACAACCCCATTCAGATCAGACCAGTATATCATATAGCTGCCATAGGAACCATCGGTCGAAAAGAAAGTTGTTGAATGAAAACCATTTTTGTTTATCAATATATCTTGACCAAACTCGGCGTTTATTAGTTTTACTATACTCCCGATATAAATATGCACAACCCTATTCAGATCGGACCAGTATATCATATAGCTGCCATTGGAACAATCATCAAAATTTAAGTTGTATGAAAAAAAAAGTTGCTTATCACGATATCTTGACCAAACTCGGCATTTATTAGTTTTACTATGCTTCTCATATATATGCAAAATCCTATTAAAATTGGACCACTATAACATATAGCTGCCATAGAAACGATCGGTCACAAATAAAGTTGTTGTATGAAAACCATTTTTGTTTATTAAGATATCTTGACCAAGCCCTTCATTTATTAGTTTTACTCTGCTCCTCACATATATACAATATCATATTAAGATCGAAACACTGTCATATAGCTGCCATAGGAACGATCGGTCAAAAATAGAGTTGTATTAAAACCAATTTTGTTTATCAATATATCTTGACCAAACTCGGCATTTATTAGTTTTACTCTGCTCCTCATATATATACAAATTCCTATTAAGATCGAACCAGTATATCATATAGCTGCCATTGCAACAATCATCAAAAATTAAGTTGTATGAAAAAAAAAGTTGTTTATCACGATATCTTGACCAAACTCGGCATTTATTAGTTTTACTATGCCTCTCATATATATGCAAAATTCTATCAAAATCGGACCACTATATCATATAGCTGCCATAGGAACGATCGGTCAAAAATAAAGTTGTTGTATGAAAACCATTTTTGTGTGTCAAGATATCTTGACCAAGCCCTTCATTTATTAGTTTTACTTTGCTCCTCATATATATACAATATCATATTAAGATCGAAACACTTTGTCATATAGCTTCCATAGAAACGATCGGTCAAAAATAAAGTTGGTGTATGAAAACCATTTTTGTTTATCAAGATATTTGTACCAAACTCGGCGTTTATTAGTTTTACTATACTCCTCATTTATATATGCACAGCTCCATTCAGATAGGACCAGTATATCATATCGCTGCCATAGGAACGATCGGTCGAAAAGAATGTTGTTGAATGAAAACCATTTTTGTTTACCAAGCTATCTTAACCAAGCCCTTCATTTATTAGTTTTACTCTGCTCCTCATATATATACAATATCATATTAAGATCGAAACACTCTGTCATATAGCTGCCATAGGAACGATCGGTAAAAATTACGTTGTATGAAAACCATTTGTTTATCAAGATATCTTGACCAAGCCCTTCATTTATTAGTTTTACTCTGCTCCTCACATATATACAATATCATATTAAGATCGAAACACTCTGTCATATAGCTGCCATAGGAACGATCGGTCAAAAATAAAGTTATTGTATGAAAACCATTTTTGTTTATCAAGATATCTTGACCAAACTCGGCGCTTATTAGTTTTACTATACTCCCCATTTATATATGCACAACCCTATTCAGATCGGACCAGTATATCATATAGCTGCCATGGGAACGATCGGTCAAAAATAAAGTTGTTGTATGAAAACCATTTTTGTTTATCAATATATCTTGACCAAATTCGGCGTTTATTAGTTTTACTATACTCCCGATATAAATATGCACAACCCTATTCAGATCGGACCAGTATATCATATAGCTGCCATTGGAATTTAGTTGTATGAAAAAAAAAGTTGTTTATCACGATATCTTGACTAAACTCGGTACTTATTAGTTTTACTATGCTTCTCATATATATGCAAAATCCTATTAAAATTGGACCACTATATCATATAGCTGCCATAGGAACGATCGGTCAAAAATAAAGTTGTTGTATGAAAACCATTTTTGTTTATTAAGATATCATGACCAAGCCCTTCATTTATTAGTTTTACTTTGCTCCTTATATATATACAATATCATATTAAGATCGAAACACTCTGTCATATAGCTGCCATAGGAACGATCGGTCAAAAATAAAGTTATTGTATGAAAACCATTTTTGTTTATCAATATATCTTGACCAAATTCGGCGTTTATTAGTTTTACTATACTCCCGATATAAATATGCACAACCCTATTCAGATCGGACCAGTATATCATATAGCTGCCATTGGAATTTAGTTGTATGAAAAAAAAAGTTGTTTATCACGATATCTTGACTAAACTCGGTACTTATTAGTTTTACTATGCTTCTCATATATATGCAAAATCCTATTAAAATTGGACCACTATATCATATAGCTGCCATAGGAACGATCGGTCAAAAATAAAGTTGTTGTATGAAAACCATTTTTGTTTATTAAGATATCATGACCAAGCCCTTCATTTATTAGTTTTACTTTGCTCCTTATATATATACAATATCATATTAAGATCGAAACACTCTGTCATATAGCTGCCATAGGAACGATCGGTCAAAAATAAAGTTATTGTATGAAAACCATTTTTGTTTATCAATATATCTTGACCAAATTCGGCGGTTATTAGTTTTACTATACTCCCGATATAAATATGCACAACCCTATTCAGATCGGACCAGTATATCATATAGCTGCCATTGGAATTTAGTTGTATGAAAAAAAAAGTTGTTTATCACGATATCTTGACTAAACTCGGTACTTATTAGTTTTACTATGCTTCTCATATATATGCAAAATCCTATTAAAATTGGACCACTATATCATATAGCTGCCATAGGAACGATCGGTCAAAAATAAAGTTGTTGTATGAAAACCATTTTTGTTTATCAATATATCTTGACCAAACTCGGCATTTATTAGTTTTACTCTGCTCCTCATATATATGAAAAATCCTATTAAGATCGGACCACTATATCATATAACTGCCATAGGAACGATCGGTCGAAAGTTAAGTTTTTGTATGAAAAAACATTTTGTTTATTAAGATATCTCGACCAAACTTTGCATTTATTGGTTTTACTTTACTCCTCATATGTATGCAACATCCTAATAAGATCGGACCACTATATCATATAGCTGCCATTGGACCGATCGGTCGCAAATTAAGTTTTTGTATGAAAAAATATTTTGTTTTACAAGATATCTTGACCAAACTCGGCATTTATTAGTTTTACTCTGCTCCTCATATATATGCAAAATCCTATTAAGATCGGATCAGTATATCATATAACTGCCATTGGAACAATCGGTCAAAAATTAAGTTGTTTAAAAAAAAAGTTGTTTATCACGATATCTTGACCAAACTCGGCATTTATTAGTTTTACTATGCTTCTCATATATATGCAAAATTCTATCAAAATCGGACCACTATATCATATAGCTGCCATAGGAACGATCGGTCAAAAATAAAGTTGTTGTATGAAAACCATTTTTGTTTGTCAAGATATCTTGACCAAGCCCTTCATTTATTAGTTTTACTTTGCTCCCCATATATATACAATATCATATTAAGATCGAAACACTTTGTCATATAGCTGCCATAGAAACGATCGGTCAAAAATAAAGTTGGTGTATGAAAACCAGTTTTGTTTATCAAGATATTTGTACCAAACTCGGCGTTTATTAGTTTTACTATACTCCTCATTTATCTATTCACAGCTCCATTCAGATAGGACCAGTATATCATATAGCTGCCATAGGAACGATCGGTCGAAAAGAATGTTGTTGAATGAAAACCATTTTTGTTTACCAAGCTATCTTAACCAAGCCCTTCATTTATTAGTTTTACTCTGCTCCTCATATATATACAATATCATATTAAGATCGAAACACTCTGTCATATAGCTGCCATAGGAACGATCGGTCAAAAATAAAGTTGTATGAAAACCATTTGTTTATCATGATATCTTGACCAAGCCCTTCATTTATTAGTTTTACTCTGCTCCTCACATATATACAATATCATATTAAGATCGAAACACTTTGTCATATAGCTGCCATAGGAACACTCGGTCAAAAATAAAGTTGTTGTATGAAAACCATTTTTGTTTATCAAGATATCTTGACCAAACTCGGCGTTTATTAGTTTTACTATACTCCCGATATAAATATGCACAACCCTGTTCAGATCGGACCAGTATATCATATAGCTGCTATTGGGACGATCGGTCGAAAATTAAGTTGTTGTATGAAAAACATTTTTGTTTATCAAAATATCTTGACCAAACTTATCATTTATTTGTTTTACTATATTTCTCACATAAATGCGAACTCCTATTAAGATCGGACTACATATAGCTGCCATAGGAACGATCGGTCGAAAACTAAGTTTTTGTATGAAAAAACATTTTGTTTATTAAGATATCTTGACCAAACTCGGCATTTATTAGTTTTACTCTGCTCCTCATATATATGAAAAATCCTATTAAGATCGGACCACTATATCATATAGCTGCCATAGGAACGATCGGTCGAAAATTAAGTTTTTTTATGAAAAAACATTTTGTTTATCAAGATATCTAGACCTAACTCAACATTTATTGGTTTTACTTTACTCCTCATATGTATGCAACATCCCAATAAGATCGGACCACTATATCAGATAGCTGCCATAGGACCGATCGGTCGAAAATTAAGTTTTTGTATGAAAAAATATTTTGTTTTACAAGATATCTTGACCAAACTCGGTATTTATTAGTTTTACTCTGGCCCTCATATATATGCAAAATCCTATTAAGATCGGACCAGTATATCATATAGCAGCCATTGGAACAATCGGTCAAAAATTAAGTTGTATGAAAAAAAAGTTGTTTATCACGATATCTTAACCAAACTCGGCATTTATTTGTTTTACTGTGCTTCTCATATATATGCAAAATTCTATCAAAATCGGACCACTATATCATACAGCTGCCATAGGAACGATCGTCAAAAATAAAGTTGTTGTATGAAAACCATTTTTGTTTATCAATATATCTTGACCAAACTCGGCGTTTATTAGTTTTACTATACTCCCGATATATATATGCACAACCCTATTCAGATCGGACCTGTATATCATATAGCTGCTATTGGGACGATCGGTCGAAAATTAAGTTGTTGTATGTAAAACATTTTTGTTTATCAAAATATCTTGACCAAACTTGTCATTTATTTGTTTTACTATATTTCTCACATAAATGCGAACTCCTATTAAGATCGGCCTACATATAGCTGGCATAGGAACGATCGGTCGACAATTAAGTTTTTGTATGAAAAAACATTTTGTTTATAAAGATATCTTGACCAAACTCGGCATTTATAAGTTTTACTCTGCTCCTCATATATATGAAAAATCCTATTAAGATCGGACCACTATATCATATAGCTGCCATAGGAACGATCGGTCGAAAATTAAGTTGTTGTATGAATTTTTTGTTTATCAAAATATCTCGACCTATCTCGGCATTTATTGGTTTTACTTTACTCCTCATATGTATGCAACATCCTAATAAGATCGGACCACTATATCATATAGCTGCCATAGGACCGATCGGTCGAAAATTAAGTTTTTGTAAGAAAAAACATTTTGTTTTACAAGATATCTTGACCAAACTCGGTATTTATTAGTTTTACTCTGCTCCTCATACATATGCAAAATCCTATTAAGATCGGTCCAGTATATCATATAGCTGCCATTGGAACAATCGGTCGAAAATTAATTTGTATGAAAAAAAAGTTGTTTATCACGATATCTTGACCAAACTCGGCATTTATTAGTTTTACTCTGCTCCTCATATATATACAAATTCCTATTAAGATCGAACCAGTATATCATATAGCTGCCATTGGAACAATCGGTCAAAAATTAAGTTGTATGAAAAAAAAGTTGTTTATCACGATATCTTGACCAAGCTCGGCATTTATTAGTTTTACTATGCTTCTCATATATATGCAAAATTCTATCAAAATCGGACCACTATATCATATAGCTGCCATAAGAACGATCGGTCAAAAATAAAGTTGTTGTATGAAAACCATTTTTGTTGTCAAGATATCTTGACCAAGCCCTTCATTTATTAGTTTTACTTTGCTCCTCATATATATACAATATCATATTAAGATCGAAACACTTTGTCATATAGCTGCCATAGAAACGATCGGTCAAAAATAAAGTTGGTGTATGAAAACTATTTTTGTTTATCAAGATATTTGTACCAAACTCGGCGTTTATTAGTTTTACTATACTCCTCATATATATACGCACAGCTCCATTCAGATAGGACCAGTATATCATATAGCTGCCATAGGAACGATCGGTCGAAAAGAATGTTGTTGAATGAAAACCATTTTTGTTTACCAAGCTATCTTAACCAAGCCCTTCATTTATTAGTTTTACTCTGCTCCTCATATATATACAATATCATATTAAGATCGAAACACTCTGTCATATAGCTGCCATAGGAACGATCGGTCAAAAATAAAGTTGTTGTATGAAAACCATTTTTGTTTATCAAGATATCTTGACCAAACTCGGCGTTTATTAGTTTTACTATACTCCCGATATAAATATGCACAACCCTGTTCAGATCGGACCAGTATATCATATAGCTGCTATTGGGACGATCGGTCGAAAATTAAGTTGTTGTATGAAAAACATTTTTGTTTATCAAAATATCTTGACCAAACTTATCATTTATTTGTTTTACTATATTTCTCACATAAATGCGAACTCCTATTAAGATCAGACTACATATAGCTGCCATAGGAACGATCGGTCGAAAATTAAGTTTTTGTATGAAAAAACATTTTGTTTATCAAGATATCTTGACCAAACTCGGCATTTATAAGTTTTACTCTGCTCCTCATATATATGAAAAATCCTATTAAGATCGGACCACTATATCATATAGCTGCCATAGGAACGATCGTCAAAAATAAAGTTGTTGTATGAAAACCATTTTTGTTTATCAATATATCTTGACCAAACTCGGCGTTTATTAGTTTTACTATACTCCCGATATATATATGCACAACCCTATTCAGATCGGACCTGTATATCATATAGCTGCTATTGGGACGATCGGTCGAAAATTAAGTTGTTGTATGTAAAACCATTTTTGTGTGTCAAGATATCTTGACCAAGCCCTTCATTTATTAGTTTTACTTTGCTCCTCATATATATACAATATCATATTAAGATCGAAACACTTTGTCATATAGCTTCCATAGAAACGATCGGTCAAAAATAAAGTTGGTGTATGAAAACCATTTTTGTTTATCAAGATATTTGTACCAAACTCGGCGTTTATTAGTTTTACTATACTCCTCATTTATATATGCACAGCTCCATTCAGATAGGACCAGTATATCATATCGCTGCCATAGGAACGATCGGTCGAAAAGAATGTTGTTGAATGAAAACCATTTTTGTTTACCAAGCTATCTTAACCAAGCCCTTCATTTATTAGTTTTACTCTGCTCCTCATATATACAATATCATATTAAGATCGAAACACTCTGTCATATAGCTGCCATAGGAACGATCGGTAAAAATTACGTTGTATGAAAACCATTTGTTTATCAAGATATCTTGACCAAGCCCTTCATTTATTAGTTTTTACTCTGCTCCTCACATATATACAATATCATATTAAGATCGAAACACTCTGTCATATAGCTGCCATAGGAACGATCGGTCAAAAATAAAGTTATTGTATGAAAACCATTTTTGTTTATCAAGATATCTTGACCAAACTCGGCGCTTATTAGTTTTACTATACTCCCCATTTATATATGCACAACCCTATTCAGATCGGACCAGTATATCATATAGCTGCCATGGGAACGATCGGTCAAAATAAAGTTGTTGTATGAAAACCATTTTTGTTTATCAATATATCTTGACCAAATTCGGCGTTTATTAGTTTACTATACTCCCGATATAAATATGCACAACCCTATTCAGATCGGACCGTATATATAGCGCCATTGGAATTTTTTTATGAAAAAAAAGTTTTTATCACGATATCTTGACTAAACTCGGTATTATTAGTTTTACTATGCT